>NC_040232.1:2031731-2044231 GCF_001444195.1 Xiphophorus couchianus
AATTAGGAGTTGTAGTATTTCATATTGCATAATCCTCAACAGGCCCAAACAAGGATCAGAACCACAATCAGTGAAAACGGACAGCAACACAAAATCATCTGAAAATCATGACACTGAATTAAAGTATTGATGAGATTTATCACCAACTGAGTTTTTGCAGTTAATTGCATTTTTTTGTGCATACAAAGTTTCCACCAGGACACGTTTCTAGTTTCTAGTTTCTAGTTTCTAGTTTCTAGTTCTCCTGTAAATCTGACGTTTTCTTCTGGTTCCAGTTCATTTCTGCTTCTAAATAGTTTGGTTTTTACGCTGCAAAAGACTTTTGTTGTGTAAAGGTAGTTAGTTAGCATATCAGTGACGCTATTCAGTCTAAAATAGCATCTCAATGCTAAACATGTAGCAGCTAATGCTAATGTTAGCATCCACAGTCCTAAAGAAGCTCTGTGATTGGTCAGGAGTTCTTGAAACTCTGGAAAGATGAATGGATAGAAGAACTTCGCTATATAAGATTGAAACTATAAATTATTCTGCTGTTGTGTCTTTTAATTTAATAGTTTAGCAGATAAAAATGTTTATGATTTCAAAATTTGCTTATTTTGTTGACATATAGTTTGGATTAAAATGTGATTCATTCATGGAGTTAACTTGATTAAAACCTTTAATTGAGTTCATCACTACTGTTAATGTATATTTTGAGTTTGAACTATTAAACCAGTGTTTTGGATTCATTGTTCTCCATAACGCTCGTGAATATCAGGGGTTAAACAGATGCTGATTTTAAAACTCATTTTGTGCTCTAATGTCAGATTTTCAGCTGGACTTTTCTTTACTTTGGTTTTCCAGAACATTTCTGGGCACTGAGCAGAAGAAGGAGGCGTTAATAAAACCTGCAGGGCCGAAGACTGAAAAGTGTAGAAATCAGCAGATTTAATTGCAAACAGATCGCAGGTTTGGTCAAGTTCTTCTGCACAAGAAGCGTCTTCAGTGAAACCTTCTGAATTTATGATTACCAACTTGGCTGAAATGAAAGAAAAGTCCTCTGTGTGTTTTATTTCTTCATCAATAATCTGGATAAGTATCCATAACACTAGTTTGAAATGTAAACATGATTATTATTGTTCATCATCATTCAGAAACTGAGGGTCCAGTTCCTCCGTCGCTCCTGAACCAAACGCAGCTTTAATTAGAGCGACGTCCGAAACGCTTCATGTGCAAAAGGTTTATTGCAGATATTTAAAAACTGTTTGTTGAAGGTTATGAGGCTGCACTAAACAACCACAAACCCTCGTCATCCTGTATGAACTCAGGTTTCCATGACATTCGATGACTTCATGTAAAAAAATCAGAAAAATCTGAAATTTTTTACATGAAGTCATCGAAAGAAGACGAAAGCTTCTTTCTGCAAAACTCTTCAGTCCCTTCTGAGCTCTCAGGTTTTATTATTCAACCCTCCATTTTTAGTTTCTTTTTCCCTGAAGTCCCGTGATTATGAGAAAAAACATCTCCAGTCGGGTCTTGGCACAAATCTCCTGAGTTCTTCCAATAAACATGTGGCAAGAGAGAGAAAGTCTCCCTGGAGACGTTTCCACAGAACAAGCTCTTAATCTGGCTGACCCTCAGTCGGCTCACACACATTGTGCAACTCTGCATGTGGAAGTGAGCAGAGAGAAAGAGAGAGAGAGAGTCTGAACCAGAGCTGCAGAGGACATGCAATAACAGTCCAGAGATTCATTGGACTGCTGTATCATTAGTAAGTTAATGCCACGGCGATAAGAAAGGACTCATGGGCCGGAACTTATTAGACTGTGCAACACTTACTGCAACAGTAAAGTGCTGCTTCAGCAGAGTTAAAGTTGACAACATTGGATTTCTTTTAAATTGAATCCACAGCGAGTTGCAGATATCATCTATTCTCCAAACCTCATTAAATTAAAAAAGGAGCCAGTCGGTGTGAGCAGCTCTGCAGAGAGCCTGAGGACAGAAATAAAACAGACTCGCTGTAATCAAGTTAGACTGTGGTAATCTGAAGACGTGTGAGCTGCACGTCTTCACATATCAAACTCAGCTAAAGAAAGCAGCAGGTAATGAGAGCCGAGCGGATCCAACTCAGCGCCAGTCGAGGCACGCACTGGATCACAGAGGAGGATCCGCAAACAGCTGCAGTACGTTGACTGGAGACGATTTTATTTCACAACACAAAAACCTGAACAGTTCAGGTTCTGCACAGCCAATCAGAGCGACCCAACATCACTCATTATGTTGTGACGTGTCGATGGAGGCAGAGGCAACTTTCAGCGGGTCTCTGGAGTTCTGACCACAATTCACTTCAACCGACTGAGATCCAGGGTTGAAGTTCTGTCTCGGTCCGCATCACATCCCCAAAAGAGCCGCACTTCTTCTGGGGAAGCAAAATCATGAAATTAAATAAAAAAGAAGTTTTCCAAGCTTACATTTACTGAAAAAACATGTTGATGATCCCTAAGAATTCTGGGAAAATATTTTGTGGGCTGAAGACGTGGATGTTTCTGTAAGATGTTTGATCCGCTACATCTGACATTCAGAACCAGAACATCATAGTTGCAGTAAAGCACGGTGGTGGAGGTGTGATGGACCAAATCCAGAACCAGAATGAGCGAAGCTCCTGTGGCTCTGCTGCAGGTCAGTGGCTCCTGCTAGTTCATGTCTAAAAGACTCAAACAAATAAAAAATCCAGGTTTTTGGCCTAGTCAAAGTCTGGACTTAAGTCAAACTGAAATGATGTGATCTCATCTTAAAGTGGCTGTTTATGCTGGAAAAGCCTCCAATGATTTTACAGAATTCCTCAAAGCTCCTCTGAGTTAAAGACTCTTTAGCCGTTAGAACAGAGAAACGTTTCCAGGTTGGTTCTGATGGGTTTTCTGTCCCTCACTGAATGAAATATTCAGGTTTTTGTGTTTATTCTGTTGGGTTTTTTTTTTGCACGTGTTTGATAACCTGAAACAGACCAAAGTAGCAAAAACAAAAGATATTTGTCTGGGTGGAGGTGAACTTTGATTGGGCCATAAAACTCATGTCAGAACATCGCTGTTAGTAATTCCTCTGACACTTTGGCAACAAAACGATGAAGGCGCTCTGGTTAGAAAGCTGCTGCTGAAGCCACATGTTCAGCTAATCGTCAGAATGAGCTGTTGGGTAAACGATGTCGGGACATGATTCACCTTGTTCAGGAATTTGGCAGCCAGCAGCGAGTCGGCCATGATTTCTGCAACCAAAAACAAACCAAAGAAGGCGTGAAGAACACGATGGAAACAACAGGCTGGAAGAAAAGCTGCGAGTGGAGCACGGGGTCAAGAGGTCAGAGGAAACTTCACGGTGCTGGGACGGATCGGGAAGATTCAGGTCACACAGTGGACAGTGGACCGGGTCGACTGCCTGAACGGATCATGAAGGTTTTGCAGGCTTCTGTTGTTAAGAGGCTACAGAAAAACAGGAACTCCCTGAATATGAATATCAGAGATGAAGCATTTTTAATGTTCACAGTTTACAGTTCATATAAACTCAAAATTTCTCAAAAGCTCCTCACAAAGTTAAAATGATTTTTAATCCAGAAAACTTGGAGCAGATGAACGACTTAAGGACAATAAGGTCAAAGTTTGGGTTTGACCAACGCAAGAAGAAAATCTGGTCATCTGGGAAAATTATTGTGAACAAACGCAGCCTGAGATCTAAACAGATGAGCTTCTGTTTAGATCTAAAGCTGCACTGTGTGCTGATTTATGTCACAATGATTAATGAAGGAGCCATTCAAGGGTTATTAAATTGACTTTATGAATTCAAATCCATTCAAAACCAGCTGTGAACAAACTGACTCCTGGCTCTGGTTCTCTCTTTCATCAGAAGTAAAACTCTGTTCGGTCTTCGGGGCCAGATGCAGTAATGAGATGTTTAAAGACGTTTAGCCTACAGAACCAGGCTTCCTGCAGATAAAGGTTCGGTTCTGTGTTGTGGGGAAACAGTGAACATGTCAAAACGCAACATCGCCTCTTTATTTGAGCAGATTTACCATCAACCCATATTTCTGGTTTTCTCCCATCCACACAGAGAGATGAGGGCTTGAGTCGTCTGAGGACAGGAAACAACTGGTTGAAAATGTTTATCGCTGCAGCTGCTGCAACTTTCCATCTGAAACTTTTAGGCAGATCGTCTCTGGCTGCAGAAAACGCCGCGGCGTTGCAGACAAGAAGCTGCTGCGATCCGAACAGCTGCTTCCTGCGGTCCGGCAGCCAGAGGAAAGAGGAAAACATGGGTGACAGCCTGGTGCTCTGACATTACCTCTGCATTAGCTGCTCCTGCTGCGCCGCGTCTTTAATCACTTTCTCTATTAATTTGAAGTCTGTGGTGAGAAACAGAGAGTTGAATTTACACGCTGCCTTTCTTTGGTTAGCAGTTTTATTTCCGTTGCTGCAGTTTGTGCTTTTCAGGCCAGCAGTCGCAGAGCTTCACATTTCAGCTTGATGTGAATAAAGGAGTAACAGATTCTGCCCTGGGATGCAGCGGCTCTCTGTCTGTAATCTCATTAGAGAGGTGAACACTCTGTGATTTCTACTGACTTATTGTGCAGAACGTCCTTCCTTTTTCACAAATGACCTAAAATGGTCCTGAAGGAAGAACACAGACTTCAGTCCAGAAGTCTCTGTAAAATGAAGCCAATAAGCATTTTCAGCGTGAAAAAGTGAAGGAAGGCAACGATCCAGAAAATTCTCTCTGGACCGAAAAGCAGCCAGAAACATTTTGCCTCAAATGAGAACCAGGTTTGACTTTCGCTGAGTTTTTGCAGCAGAGCTTCAAATCAGAATCAGCTTTTTGTTTTTCTCTCAGCTCTGATAAAACTGCGTCGTCATGGGAACCGTTTCCTGAGTGAACTCTGGAAATCAGATCCATCATCCTGATTGGTGGATATGACTCGAAGCTTTTCCTCCTGTTGCTGCAGCTGATCAGCGTTTCCAGATGTTTTTGATCAGAACATTTCCTAACCAGCACAACTGAATTCTGTCTGGAACCGTTAGGAAAAAAACAATCTGGAAAAATAGCTGTGCCCATTTAATCATACTCAAGCAGATGTTGGCTGATTTGCATCTAGAAATCTCTGAAAGTTGGACCTGAAAATGTGTAAAATCCTGGTGAAGGTTTCAGAAAGTAACCAGTAAGTTTGGAAAAGTGACGGGTGAAATTCAGAGACATGCCTGATAATTTCTTAAATAAAAATCCACTGATGCTAAGAAAGTAATCTGCATGTTTCTGTAAATATGCCATGTGTTGTGAAAAGTAGCCAGCAGGTCCAGTAACATCCTCTGTAAGGTCCAGAAAGTAACAGGACAGTTCTGAAATTTAAACCAGTAAATTTCATAAAATAGTCAGAGATGTGGGAAGTTAACACTCTGAGGATGTAAAGTCAGAAAAACAACCTGCTGGTTGGAAAACGTCTCGTCTGATTTCAAGAAAATTCCTAACAGGTTACAGGAAAGTATTGAGACACTTTCTGCATGTCGTCTGTGAAGCTGCATGATTTCTGTCCAGTCGTAACTCTGAGTTCTGTCTGATGAAATGCTGCCGGTCGTTTTGGGTCCAGAGGTTCTGCACGTCCATCTGTTGTCAACCTGTGTGTTTTTTTAAACTTAGGCAGAAATAAAAATAAAGATTTGGGACAAAATAGATCAAAAGTTTATGTTTCAAACTTCTGAGGGACATTGAATGCAACACGGCGTCCAGAAGTGGGTCAGTCTGGTCCTCAGCAGAACTTTAACTGGACAGTTTGTGTTGAATCCAGTGTGGTTCTTGTGGCTTTCAGACATTCACATAAAACAACTCAGAGTTTTTAACTGTAGGATGAATCAGAAACTTTTGTTTTCCAGCAGCCAGATGAAGATCCGTCGACTCATAATGATCCTGCTTTTCAGGGACGGGACGAAACGCAGCAACTGTGTTTAAAATAAATTTCTTACTGAACTGACTTTTGTTTCTTTGTTGAAATGCAGTTTTTACAGATGATGTTGACTCGTTTGTTGCTAATCTCTTCCCACATCTCCTCCCATTTCCCCAGAAGCTGTCTTCACTCTTATTCACTGATTTCCTCTCATTATGTTTGAATCGGGTCCGAGGACGAATGAATCACAGCAGATAGGAAGAGCAACACATTCTTCAGCCACACCACAGAAATTACTCAGGAAGCATGAGGGATGTTTAACTGCAGAAAACAAATGAACTAACTGGTGGAAAAAAAGACATCAAACTGTTTACCTTCACTTCCTGCTTAACGTTACTGGCAGCAGGAAGTTTATGGTGGAATATTTACTGAAGGACATTCATCAAGTTAAGCAGCATTTTGCTGCAGATAACTTTAGTTTAATACAAAACAGCAAATGATAAAGAACCTGTTATGTTCCTCATAACATGTTTTCTAGGTTATGAGGAAAATATAGAAAAATATCATGTTTACCGAGTCACTGCACCGTTTGCTGCAAGTCAGTATGGAAACCCAGTTCTGCTCAAATACTGCAAATCACAAATTAGGATTTGCAGCAGGATCACCTGTGATGACCTGCCTCCACCCATGTGACATGAATTAACCAATGAATGATCATGTTGGTGTTTTAAAGAAAAACACCTGTTATTCCCTCTTCATGTGTGACAACAGTAAAGATGAAGGATCTTTCTGAGGACAAAACCTCCAAAGGGCACAAAGCCTCTGGAGACCTGGGTGTCCCCGTTTCAACGGCACGCAACTTTATTAAGGAGTTATTAAGGAGTTATTAAGACGTTATTAAGGAGTTATTAAGGAGTTATTAAGAAGTTATTAAGGAGTTATTAAGGCCTATCTAGAACCTCCCTGGACACCACATCAAACATCTGAAGACCTGGAGACCAACCTGGAGCAGTCTGGTGGGATAGTTTCAGCAAGTACCACAACCCACACACTAGAGAAAGAGGGGCTTTATGGGCGGAGGCCAAGGAAGACCCCATTGCTGAAGAAAAGACACAAAAAGAATAATTGATCTTTGCACAAGAGAACCTGGACAAACCTCAAGCCTTCTGGAACAACGTTTTATGGACAGATGAAATAAACACATGAAACTGTTTGTGTCATGCACACTAACAGAAGCCTTTAAGGAAAAGAACATGACATCAACAGTCAAGCATGGTGGAGGATCCATAATGCTGTGGCGTCTTTGCAGCATCTGGTGCTGGAGGTCTTGACTGTATCACAGCCATCATGAAATCAGAAGATTTTCAAGCAACTCTAGAGCGAAATGTGTTGGTTTGAGGCGAAGATCCTGGGTTCACTCAGTCATGCAAAACATGAAGAGGTGCCAGTAATGGTGATCAGGGCTGCGTTTGTTTTCTCCCTGGTTTTCAGATGGACACGTTCTGTAAATAAGACGCTGACTGCTCAGGAGTTCTCCACAGAACCTCGTTTTAGAGAAGGAAAAAGCTGAACTTTGCCTTCAGTGTTGCAGCCTGATCTGAATCATGTCCAGCTTTCTAAATGCTGCCGGCAGGAAGAGTGTGTGTGTATGGGGGGGTGAGTGGGTGTGTGTGTGTGTGTGTGTGTGTGGGCTGTGTGTGTGTGTGTGTGTGTGTGTGTGTGTGTGTGTGAGTGACTGACAACCAGTCGTTGGGAAATGTAGTTATTGTACAGGTTATGGGAAAATGAAACATTCACACGCTGTGCGGCTCCATCAGGAATGGGACCAGAACCAGCCGGGACATGCAGCCGAGCCCACACACACACACACGCCAAAACAACCCCCCCCCCCCCCCCCCCACACACACACACACACACATACACACACGTGAGTCCCAGAGTCAGGTGTGTCAGGGTGTTTCAGTGTTTTATCTGAAACAGGTGCAGCTCTGACAATTCTGCCTCTGTCCGTCTGAACCCAGTTAATCTGGACCCCTCCACCCGTCTTTCACACACTCACACACACGCCCCCTCCCCCCCCACACACACACACCCTCGTCACTACATCGTCACACTCTGCGGCTGCCAGTAAGTGTTACTGAGCAGAACCGCCGTCCAGGAATGCAGAGGTTTTCCGTTCAGATTTGTAGGTCAATTTGTTCTTCAGATTGGTTCTGGTTCTGATTGGTTCTGGTCAGTAGAGCGAAGTTCAGGAGACTCAGCAGAACTTTGCTCAGACCTGCTCCTCCACACGGCGTGAATGATGTTTCAGGGAATGTTTAATTGCTGCTTCATAACTGTTTTTTATTGAGCAGCACAATGTTTAGATTTGCTCCACATGTTGTTTAATTCGGTCCAGTTTTATGAGCCGCTGCTCCTTATAAATCAGACGTGGAGCAGAACCAGCGCCGATCTGCATCTGGACAGAATTACATCCCAGTCTGAACATTCCTTCTCGGCTCTGAACTATTTTTATTTTGTTGACAGTGAGGTCGGGTTTATTTGTGCATCAACGCTGCTGTTAAAGTTTGCTGCCATTAACACGTCATCTGCTTTAGAGGAAAAATATTTCACATTTCTGATTTTAAGAGAGTTTTCACAAATTTCTAGAAAGTTTAAAACAAAATCTGAAAACTCACATTTGTAGTCAGGAAATTTAATTCAATCCAGTTCAAATAAAGACAGAAAGACACAGGATGAGGTTAGAACACATCAAGTTCACAGTAAAACACGGTGGTGGAAGTGTCATGACATGGGAATGTCATTGAAACTACAGGCAGAGCGATAATGTAATGATTTAAATCAAACAGTATTCATATGGTACAATGGCCTAGTCAAAGTCTAGACCAGAATCCAAAATGTCCACAGATGCTCTCCGTCCAGTTTGATTGTGGATCATGAAGCTGCAGAGATGAAGACAACCCAGAAAATGCATGCCACACTTTTCAGATTTTAAATAGTTATAAATGTTGAGTTTTTTTTCCTTTTGCTCTAAAATGGAAAATGAATCTTTCAGATGCTCACTGATTTATGTCCGTTTATGTTTCTGGATGCTGATGTTTGTTTTTATTTCTTTCCTTATTGTATTAAATCTTTCATCAGTTCTGATGAACTCAGATTAAATGTTTACAGGAGAAAGTTCTGCTTCTTTACTCACATCATCGTAGTTTATCTAAGATTCACTTTGACAGGAAGTGACTAAGCAGAGCTTGTCAGAAACATTCAGTATCTCCGTTTCTGATCACCGTGTTTGGGTTTTACAGCCGCTCTGCGGGTCTGGTTCTGGTTCTGGTGGCGATAATGAGTTTTATCTCCATTGCTGAGCGCTGAGCTCACTGCACAGCGTCTCTGCTGTGAAAGTGGAAATTCCAGAGCAGTTTTGGGGTCGGGCCTTACGGGAAGCGGCATGTGGAGGGAAAACCCACTCGACCCGTAGTATAAAAGCACCGCAGCCTCTCAGCACACATTCAGTGCTTTGCTTCTCTTCAGCTGGATTCTCATCAGCCTCCAACTTTCTCCTCTGAGGGATTTTTCTCAGGACTTTTCTCTCAGCAAGAAAATGAAGATGGTTCTGTCCCAGAGGAACGGCGCCCTGCTGCTGGTTTTTGTGGCTGCAGTTTGCATGGAGTTCTATCAAGGTGAGTTTCTGCAGGATTTCTAAAAACAAATGCAGCTTTAATAAAGCTCCACTTTTGAAGTCATGTTGATATTTGACCTTTCACCTCCAGCTCAACACGTCGTAGGAATCCGCTGCAAATGTCCCGTCTTCAGCAAAATCCTGAGGTCCAACTTCACGGATTTCCAGGTGACAGAAGCGCGGGCCGGCTGTGATCGGGTCGAGCTGACGTGAGTAGTTTATGGTTTTCTCTGCATTCATGATTTCAGTCGGTACGTTGATTCTGATGTTTTGATTTTGGATGTTTCAGTGTAACCCGGATCAAGCTGGACAACTCCACTGAAACGCTGTGCCTGAACCCAAAGAGGAGAACTGGCTTACAAATCCTCACCTGCTGGGAAAAGTGAGTTAGAAACAAAAAGGTTTTCCATTATGCTGCTTAGATTCCAGTTTAATCTGCACAGAAGCCTCAGAGCTGCAAGTGATTTTATTGTCTGGGTCCTGCTTCAGCTGCAGAGGGATCAGCTTTTACTGCTCGGGTTAAAAATGTTGATTTGGCTCAAAGTCGCAGCCGATTCTGTGGCGAAGCTTCCAGGTTTATTCTGCAAAAATGAAAACAAAAAAGCCAAAACCATAAAACCTCCACAGCTCAACCAGTCCCCTGACGCTGGAGCACGTGATCGGCTCCACAGATGTTCCCCATTAGCCTCTGTCCTAACGCAGCTCTCTCTCTCTCTGCCTTCCTCCAAGGATAAACAAAGACAAGAGCCGTAAGATGGAGTGCCTCGACAAGTAGAGGAGGCTGGAGGACCGGGCCTCCGAGGACTGAAGCACAGGGGCCCCAGGAACGCCGAGGGCCGGATATTTCACTGAGCCCCCAGTCTGAGAGGGGTCTGGGATGGACTGGGACCGACTGGGGAGGCGGCGGAGCGCTGGGAGATGATTAACAGCCGGGACGCTGGAGACGGAGAGAATCTGTGGAATTGAACAGAAAGAGTTTTATGTACAGCACTATAGCAGCAAGTCTGTTTGAAACAAAGCACTGTCAAAATGTAAACACCTTCGTTTTTCTCTGCTTCACTGTAATATTTATGCTGATTTATTTATTTTTTTACTCTAACAACTCAAATTTTTTATATGAATGTGGAAGAAAATAAAGAAGGTTTTGATAGAACTCTGCTGTTTGCTGCCTGAGTTTTGTTTTCCCTCCCAGGCATGGAGAGCTGGTTTATCCGGACCGGTTCTGCACTGGCGTTCAGCCCGGCCCGGCCGGGTTCGGCTCGTCCCGGTTACCCAGCCCAGCTCAGCCTGGTTCGGCTCGGCTCGGCTCGGCCCGGTTCCTGCATACTGGCGCCATCTCAACACAAACAGAAACATTATTCTGCAGAGATGCAGCAGCCGAGGACAAAGAGATGAGTTTGTTATGGTTCTGATCGTTAAATGACGGCAGAGGGAGAATATTCAGACCCAGATGTTTGCAGCTGCTGCAGGCTGGATTGAGGGTTGGGCGGTTCTGGGGGCTCTGGGGGTTTGGACTCCTCCAGTAAGAGGAGACGGTTTGCAGCAGGTCAGGATTTATTTCAGTTACTAGAACAACAAGAAAACACGGAGAGGATTTACGATCAACCATCCAGGAAAAGCAAACTGACGAATCCGCAGAGCCAAAATCAACATCTCAAAATCTCACCCTTTGATTAGGACACAACGCTTCTCCAAGTAAAAACAAAGGGTGCACTGTAAAACATTTCTTTAATTTGAAGATGAAATACAAGTAAAGTCAACAAGGAAATAGTTTTGTTTTAATTAATAGGAGACACGTTGTCTAAACATTGTTTTAAAGTTGTGCTTATACTTAATAACCAAATAATTGTTTCACATTATTCAACTATTGAACAAACATATTTCTGTATAATCCTCACTCACACTATTAAGTTCAGACGTTAGAAGAACGAGTCTGAACAAAACCAACAAGCTAATAATACATTTTATTTAACAATATAATTAGTTCTGCTGCAGAACATTCAGTTGGATCAGAGCAGAAGTGATTAGCTGTGATATTGTGTTTAACAGTTGAACATTAAATGAATATTTGCCCTGAAAACACCAGAGGCAGGTCAGTGCAACACAGCGCTGGCCTGCCGCTAAGCATTCTGGGAAATAGTTCCCACTCCCTCCTTTTTGTTCATTCAGCCGGTTGTTGGTAAAAAGACAAAATTAATCAACAGGAACACAGATGATTACTGTCAGGTTAAGTTCAAAATCTAAAACATTTCTTTGATTTAAAGATTTAGTCAATAAAACTGAATGTGGCTCCAAAGTTTTACTTTTTACTTTAAAGTTTTTGGTTATGAGAAAAAAAATCATGTATTTGTTCCATATTCAGCCATATTTTTGTTTTACATTTCATTAATTATTTTCAGTTTGTAATGATTCATATTTCATCTTTCATGTTACAAAAAGCAGGAATAATTTCTCTTTTAGATTTTATTTGAAAAATAATGAATTAAAAAAGATTTTCAGGATGAAATCCAATAATAAAGTAAAAATATTGTAAATAAAATGCATCATAAGAAATTATTATTGGCTGAATCAAATAAAGACTGTTAGCTTCTGCTAAGACGTTTACACTGCATTAATTAATATGACAGTATATTTGGTGTTTTAAACTATTAAAATACGCAGCTCTATGTATTTTTATAAAATATTCTCATATTTCAGCAGGTGGCTATGATTCCTAACTTCTACAAATATCAATAATATAATTTTAATAAATATTAATAAATATTTTATGTTGGTTTTAATGACATTAATTTATTTATTCATTTACTTAGTTTTATATTTATGTCTTGATAGAAGCAGATGACCTTTTGACCCGATGAACCTCTGGGAGAGGGGGGTCCTGGCCCTCACTGCCCCCCCCCCCCCCCCTTTTTGGGCAACACT
>NC_040232.1:2047898-2182898 GCF_001444195.1 Xiphophorus couchianus
AGAAGGTGTCGACTCTCTTTCTGTATCGATCGGCCAACATGATGTAGAAAAGCGCTGTCATGCTGCTGCCGGCTCTTTGGGCACTTATTACACGCCTCTCCCCGTCTGTCAGGCTGCGGACGCTCAGAGGACTGATCTCTCGCCAACAAAGCCAGCTCTTCCCAACACACACACACACACACACACACACACACACACACACACACACACACACCACACACACACACACACACACCACCCTGCACACCATTAAAGCCTTCGATCTGGGGAAGCGCTTCCAGTTGTCACTCGCTGCTGATAATGTTGCAGGCTCTCTGGAAATGCTGCGACAAGCATGTTTAAATTTTAAAGCATTCTGCAGCTGGAGCCGGTCCTGAAAGCAGAATCTGAATTTTATTTCTATGATTCTGTTGCTTTGAAGTTTATATATAGCTTTGTGAGGGGGAATAAAGCCTCCTGTGGAAGAAAATACACTATTGAGCTAAAAATCAAAGCTGTGTGAGAGATGTCACTCCTCCGTCTGTAGTCCCACTCATCGTCACACACACAGAAACTTTTAAAGCACACACATTGTTCATTGTGATATTTTATTCATGTGGAGGGAAATCACCCAGAAGCTTGTTGGCAGAGCCGTCAGAAAAAGAGAAAAACTGTAAATTAGCCAAACATGTTTGGATGCTGTAATATTTATGGAGCTCTGCTGGAGCAAAGGGTCTGCTGACGGCGGACAAACGTCCAGTGGGAAACATTTCTACTCACATCCAACCTTGTTGCTTCTTTCTTTCTCTGGGGTAGCATCAGCTAGCATGATGGTTCTGGTTGGGTGTTAAAGTTTACAGTTTACCTGCAGGGAGGGAAAAACTTCCTGATCTCCAGGTAAAACTCAGAAAAGTTGGTAAAGAGTCGTTGTGACCAGGCGACAATCTGGGTCTGGGAGGTTTTGACCTTCTAGCCAAATATCGGTGTGTGTGTCGTGTGTGTGTGTGGGTGTGTGTGTGTGTGTAAGATAGCCTGGGGCTTTGGGAGAGAGCTGGACCATCCAGGATGTCACTCACAGCTCCATAAATAAAGGATGCTCTGCCTCCTGGCTGCTCTCATCCCTCACCGTTCAGTTTGACCGCAAACTCTGGAGCTGCAGGCCCATCGTTTGAACGGGAGGAAGAGAAACACCAGAGAGTCAGGGAACGACAGAGAGTCAGGGAACGACAGAGAGTCAGGGAACGACAGAGACTCAGGGAACGACGGAGAGTCAGGGAACGACGGAGAGTCAGGGAACGACGGAGAGTCAGGGAACGACAGAGAGTCAGGGAACGACGGAGAGTCAGGGAACGACGGAGACTCGGGGAACGACGGAGAGTCAGGGAACGACAGAGAGTCAGGGAACGACAGAGAGTCAGGGAACGACAGAGAGTCAGGGAACGACAGAGACTTAGGGAACGACAGAGACTCAGGGAACGACGGAGAGTCAGGGAACGACGGAGAGTCAGGGAACGACGGAGAGTCAGGGAACGACAGAGAGTCAGGGAACGACGGAGAGTCAGGGAACGACGGAGACTCGGGGAACGACGGAGAGTCAGGGAACGACAGAGAGTCAGGGAACGACAGAGAGTCAGGGAACAACAGAGAGTCAGGGAACGACAGAGACTCAGTTAACGACGGAGACTCGGGGAACGACGGAGAGTCAGGGAACGACGGAGAGTCAGGGAACGACAGAGAGTCAGGGAACGACAGAGAGTCAGGGAACGACAGAGACTCAGGGAACGACAGAGACTCAGGGAACGACGGAGGAGTCAGGGAACGACGGGAGAGTCAGGGAACGACGGAGAGTCAGGGAACGACAGAGAGTCAGGGAACGACGGAGAGTCAGGGAACGACGGAGACTCGGGGAACGACGGAGAGTCAGGGAACGACAGAGAGTCAGGGAACGACAGAGAGTCAGGGAACGACAGAGACTCAGGGAACGACGGAGAGTCAGGGAACGACGGAGAGTCAGGGAACGACGGAGAGTCAGGGAACGACAGAGAGTCAGGGAACGACGGAGAGTCAGGGAACGACGGAGACTCGGGGAACGACGGAGAGTCAGGGAACGACAGAGAGTCAGGGAACGACAGAGAGTCAGGGAACGACAGAGAGTCAGGGAACGACAGAGACTCAGTTAACGACGGAGACTCGGGGAACGACGGAGAGTCAGGGAACGACGGAGAGTCAGGGAACGACGGAGAGTCAGGGAACGACAGAGAGTCAGGGAACGACAGAGAGTCAGGGAACGACGGAGACTCAGGGAACGACGGAAACGTCTGACTTCCTACTGCAGAGACTCTGAACCAGAAATAAAGTTTGTGAAACAGACTCTGATCTTCTTTCTGAGACAGTGACGCTGAAAAAAATGTTTATTTGAAACAACTTAAAAAAATTCCTTCAATTTCTTGCAGCTAATTTGATTAGTTTTTCTCAAGCTATAATTCTGATTTGATTTTCCATAGAAGTCATAATATTATGATGGAATATCATCTCTTAGCTCTAACACTCTGCTGAATGTTCCTGTGAATGGCTCCTCTTTTTAAAATTATGGACTGAGTTCTCCTGCACAGATATATTTGATTCTGTTTTGATGTTTTCATGTCGGAACGACATAAAAAATAATTAAAACAACCTCATGGAACCAAAAGCAAAGATGAATTGTTAAACATCTCAGCAGCTTCCAGTAATGTGGTTTCTGCTCTGCTGGCTTCCACAGGATCCGTTTGGACTGATTGTTTTAATCATGGCGGTAATAGCCGCTGCGAAGGCTATGCAAACAATATCCCAATCAAATAAATTGGATTTTCTTCCACCTGATGTAGCGTTGGGGATCGGCACAGAGCCGCATGTGCATGGCTGTGATTTACAAGCAGTCGGCTGTCTGTGTGTGTGGTGTGTGTGCTGGGGGAGTGAGGGCAGAAACATGCAGCCTGCTGGGAGATTGTTTCTGGTCACTGGTTCAGGTCCCTCTCCGGCTCTCCGGCTCTCCGGCTCTCCGGCTCTCCGGCTCCTCCTGTCAGGCTGTTGAGATGCAGCTCGAGTTGCAGCAAACACAAATCCTCCGCTCGTCTCTCACGCAGATATCTGAGCAAACAGGGACGAGTTTAACTGTTTCTCTCCGTTTATCTGCCACTGCTGGCTGCATGTGCTGCTGCACCAGATTACCAGGCGGAGGACGGAGCGCCGCTCTGCCTCTTGTCTAATCCTTTGTAAATATGGCAACACAAGTTTTGAGCCAGGGTGGAATATTTACTTCCTAAATGAAAGATCCACTTTCATCACACATGGCTGCAGCGACCAACACAGTCTTCATACCGAAATGTTTAATGTGGAGAAGAAACTAATAAAAGAACATTATCTGTAATTATTTATAAACTATAAATGCGTTCATTGATTTTCCTTAAGTGCAGATTCTTTACAAGCTGAATATTAATTTCTCATTAAAATATATATTCATTGTCATAAAAGTAATAAAGATTAATTCCAATGTTGGCTTAATTTCTTTAATATCTCATCAACCCCAGCTTCAATAATCAGCTTTATTCATTTGTTTACAATTTTTTGTGATCAATTTTTCCTTCAATCTTTAGACATTAATGAAACTTTCATTAAATATTTTATCACAAGAGTCAAAAATGACTTTCAAAAAGCATCTCTAATCTTCTTCCTCTCTGTGAAAACATTTATTTATAAGATCCAAACAGACAAAAACAGGCGAGGGAAACGTCCTCATGTCGTTTTATTTACTGGGGTCAAAGGTCAGTCATAATAAGGCTTTTATTTGGGTGAAAGTTTTCATTATAAACCGAAGGCAGATATAAAAAACCATGAAAGTGGGTCAGGAAATATGTAAGCTCAGTTTCTGCTGCCTACCTGAGGGAGCAGGTAGACGACCCGAAACACGGCGCTGTGGAGGACGGGTTGGGACGGGACGGGATGGGATGGGTCACCTGGTGGAGGACGGGTCGGGACGGGTCACCTGGCTGTGGGGCTGGTGGAGGACGGGTCGGGTCACCTCCACCCGGCGCGTCAGGCTGACCTGTCCTCATGTTTCAGGCCAACAGATGGAGTCAGACCGAAGCCTTCAGAATAACGTCCAGAATCCAAACTGGATCAGAGACAAAAACTCCAGTACCGTCCCAAAACCAGCAGGAAAGGTTTTAAAATCAGAGAAGTATCAGGAGACAGAAAAATGTTTTAAGGCTCTAAAATAGAAAATGAAAAACAGATTAAATGAAAGACTCAAATTAAAAACTCAGTTTGGACCAATGTGTGAAATTCTGAGTATTTAGATATGCTTTATAAAAATCCTTCAACAGAAAAACTTTCCACCGATAATTAGGATTTACGTTCTCAGAAAACGGTGAAAACTGAAGCCGGAATAGACGGGATGCTTTTCCAGAACCTACTTCTGGAACTGACTGGTTCGTTCTCCAGATGTTACATGTTCCTGTAGAAGAACCTAAAATACTTCCTGCAACTCGTCGTTCGGTTTTCTGGATATTCATGAGGATCTTCACAACCCGATAGTACAGAACCAAAAGGTCCAGCAGGTTCTGGAAAGTTCCCTGTAAGATTTCCATTTGAGCACTTTTCATTTGTGTTAATTTATTTGTTGTGTAATAAATCAGCCTGATTGATTAGAGGATTAGAAATGCTGCACATACATTTAATAATACGTCTCCCTGTTTCACAGGGAAGTAAAAATATGAAAACAGTTCAGGATATTTGTAACATATTTACATTTATAGATGGAGCTTTTCCATAGTTTGTGTCAGAAATAATTTTTTTCTGATTCCTTGAGTTGACAGAGTTAAAAATGTTAAAGACTCTTATTTGTTCTCAGGTTTTTAAATTGGTTTTCTAATTTAATTTGAATATAAAGTTCTTTGTTTTTCATATTTACTTAATAGAAATTCACTACTGTAACCCCAATATGTGTTTACATTTTTAATCTTCTGTTAAATTGAGTTTGCAACCAATAAATTAAATAAATGGCCCAATCCCTGTGATGAAATGTGTAAATGTCACATTTCTGTTTGTTTATTCCAGCTGTGCTGGTAATGCTGACTGTAAATATTTTTCACAATTATCTAAACTGGGTATAATTGTTGTAGTTATTAAGCTTTAAAACAAATCAGCCACCCAGCTTTCTTCACTAATCTGTAATTATTCACCCAAAAAGCAGAAATGTAAATGAGTGTCAGCAGCCAAGCTGTTTATTGGCCTGTTGGAGAAGCGCTGCAGCTGCAGGCCTCCACCTTCAGGGGGCAGCGACGGCCTCCTGTGGAGCTGACCCTCATCAGCATGCTGCCCGGCCCTCTCTGCCCACTGGAAGGGGAGCGGGGCCTTACGCCGCTGAATTCATTAACCTTTCCACACTCCCACTGGAAGCTCACAGCAGCAATTGGAAATCAGCTCCCAGAAGTTGGAGCAGTTTAACCACGCGGGACCTCAGTGTGTCGGGTGGCAGGGCGGGGGAGAGGACCCTATTTGTTCTTATCTAAAAAAATGTCATTTCGCATCAGATGGTTAGTTATTCAGCAGTGCAAGGCGTGTTTATGGGTGTGATGCACAATCACACAGCACCCGGAGCTTGACTCGGTACGCCACCAGACAGGCGGCAAATTCTCAGATAGAACTTATAATTGTCTCACTTGAGACTGTCTGATGGGCTTTCTGCACCGCAGAGGAGTTTTCAGAAGCTGTTTGTGTCAGTGTGACCAGTGTAGCAGATTCAAGCACACAGAGAGTCAGTCATCCACCGCCTCTAATTATTAAAAATACTCTGATGAAGCTGTTCCATAATCAGCTCAATATGCAATATTTATCTCAGTCTGGATAAAATGAAAATTCTAATTGCACAATGTGATTTAAATCAGACGAAACCCAAGAAAAATCCTTAAAACATTCATTCTGCACAGAATTTCAGCTTGATCTCTTTCTACTGTGGCTACGTGAAATATCATTTATTAAAATCACAACAATGAAATCAGATCAAACCTGCTGGTGGACAGAAAGGAGGGATGATGTCAAGATGAAGAGGGAGTCAGGACTTTGTGGCCTGCAGGACCAAGAGCTGATAGCTACTGATAGCTACCGATAGCTACCGATAGCTACCGATAGCTACTGATAGCTACCAGCAGTCTAAGAGACTCGGTTGGTCTCTGAGGCCAAAACATTGGTGTGGGAGGAGTTTATAGACATCGTGAAGCACGACTTCTGCTCGGCTTCAAGGAGACTCTGGTCCACCAACAGGACTGTTGTTGCTGGTCAGTAGACAAAAATCCCACCAGGACTTCTCGCATTGACCAAAGAGCTTTACAAAGTAAGAACATCTACAAAAACACAATACAACACAAATGGTGCTAAGTAAAAAGCTAAAAAATACAGTCATATTAAAAAAAAATAAAGAAAATATAAATATCTTAAAAGTCAGACATCAAGGGTGAAGCGGTGGTGCAGCGTGAAGCCCGATGATCGCTGCATGTCTTTTCACTTTCTCATAAGCTGCTTTCCTGTCAAATTCAGGCCACTAAAGTTGACAAAACCTTTAAAAAAAAGTCGAACTACAAAGTTCTTAGTCGATGGAGAGCAACTCATCGGACTGTCGGGTCAGCAACAGAGAAAAGGATCCGCCGGAGAGTCGGACCTCGGATTCAGGAGAACCAGTGTAGTTTTTGTCCTGGCTGTGACTCACTGGACCTGTTCTATCCGCAGCAGGGTCCTGGGGGTCCTGGAGAGACCTGGAGAGTCCTGGGGGATCCTGGAGGGTCCTGGAGGTCCGACCATCCACTTTACCTGTGTTTTGTGGACTTGACCGTTGAAGGTATTTGACCTGTGGTACTTCAGGAGTTTGGGGGTACCGGGCCCAGAGAGGGAGGTCTGGCCCTCTCCAGTTAGACTGGTGTCCCTGCAACCCAACCCTTGATGGACGGACAAACAGACAATCAAATCAACAGCATTTTTGTGCCACTGCGTTGTGTTTGTCTCCAGACCCCCATCATTTGGCCGATTTGAAGAACAGAAGTTTCATTGCATCACAAATATTACATTTAGTGAATCCAAAATATAAATAATAAAAAATGTGAAGGAACCAAGTTGTGACTGCGAGAATCTGTCCTGCAGGCACAGAAATCTGCCAGAGAATTAGAGGGAGTCGGCCGCAAGATCAAGAAGAATTAAAACTGGTGCAAGTGTCTCCTGTGAGACGGGAGGGAAGCAGCAGACAGGCGGAGAGGGAGATTAAAGAAAGAGAGGAAGAAAGGAAGAGATGAGGAGGAGAGAGACGACAGAACTTTTGACTTTTTGAGTTAAGAAAGTTCCAGAGGCCAGTTGAGGGCTAATGGGGAGGAACCGATGTGAGAGGAGAGGATTTAATGAGTGGAGGGAGAAAAGGTGAAGCTGAGGGCAGAAAGGGCAAACAGTCAGCGCCTAAGGATGGATGTTTTTCTTTTAAAGTCCAGAAAATAACAGGATAGATCACCTCTGACTGAACCCAGAGCCTATTGAACGGCTGCCCGAGGAATTAATCCAGGTTAAGATCCAGTTTATGCTGATGCACAGATTCTCCAGAAACAGGCAGCACTTTCTGAAAACTGGCGTCACGTCCAGTTCTTCAGGATGTTCTCTAAAACCATTTATTGGACAGGATTAACTTTTTAAGTGTTTAACAAAAACCAAACAAACCAAACAGCCAGATTTATATTTGTGTCTCTATTATTCTAGTCTGAGCACTAAAAACCAGAAGCTCGGGTTTGAAAACCAAGCCGCTCCATTATTAGGCCACGCTGCCCTGTTACCTAGCAACCCCAGGGGAGCTCCGCCCACTTCAGTTTTTAAAGACCAGCGCGTTTGGTTTCACCGCTCTGTGCTCTGTATTCACGCTCAGACATGATTCTGTTGGCAGATATTTAAACGCTTAGAAACCGAGTTTGAACATTGAGTTTGGGGGCGTGGCCAACAGCAGCTTATTTGCATAAAAGTGACAGAGACTCTTAAGCAGCTCATTCGGAAAGGAGCTCCAGTCGGGTCTGGGTCCAGTCGGGTTTGGTTCCAGTCGGGTCTGGGTACAGTCGGGTCTGGGTCCAGTCGGGTTTGGTTCTAGTCGGGTCTGGGTCCAGTCAGGTCTGGGTCCAGTCGGATCTGAGTCCAGTCGGGTCTGGGTCCAGTTGTGTCTGGGTCCAGTCGGGTCTGGGTCCAGTCGGGTCTGGGTCCAGTTGTGTCTGGGTCCAGTTGTGTCTGGGTCCAGTCGGGTCTGGGTCCAGTCGGGTCTGGGTCCAGTTGTGTCTGGGTCCAGTCGGGTCTGGGTCCAGTCGGGTCTGGGTCCAGTTGGGTTTAACACAAAGAGTCTGGCTCCGATCTGTGCTACGTTCAGGACAAACACGTTTCTAGTTTCTGCGTACTGCTGGGCTAAGAGTAGCTTTGCAGAAACCTGGTGAGTCAGTGTGAGCCTCTGTTGTCTGCTCGCTCCAGGCCCGTTCTGTTTCTGCTTCCAGAAGCTTCTTGATTGACGGGTCGGCCACACCCTTAATTGGCTGAGAACTCCCTGAGGTCCAATTTGAGCCGATTGGGCTCTTTGTACTGTCCAGCATCAGTGGGAGTCCTGTCAGGAAGATACTGATCCCTCTTCAGAGCTCGGACCCCGTCTCTCTCTCTCACACACACACACACACACACACACACACACACACACACACACACACACACACACACACACACACACACACACACACACACACACACACACACACACACACACACACTGTAGCAAAGAGAGAACAGCCCAGAGTTTTTGTTATTCAGTTGAACCAAAATGACGCTCAGCAGCAGTTTTGCCCGATGCTTTGACTATACCGCCTATGAAATTACACAGTCAAAAATTAACACCAATAATTCAGGTTATTCAGTCATAAGAGGAAAAAATGTGTTTTTATATTTTCACCATGTCACACTTTCATTCATAAATGTCACAGTTTCAAACCAAATATTTACTTCAAAGATAAATCTTTAGCAAACTAAATAAATATTTCATCTGGGGCTAAATGTATAGATTTCAAACTTGTTAACTAAATATTTCGTTTGTAAACTGAATATTTCTTTAATAAACAGACATGTTGCTGAGCTGAACTCTGCAGTCAGACAGACTTCACTGCAGTTGTGTACATGCAGGCCACACTAACGAGATAACTGCTGGTAATGAGTTTTAATAAAGCTGCGCCTGAGGAGCGGCGCTGCGGCCTTGAGCTCATTGTGAGGCGGCGAACGCAGCCATTAATCAGCCGCAGAGCCGCAGCAGGCCTTCACGCTGGGATGTTCCAGGCAACAAGTAGACATCCCGTATTAACGGCGTTCCTGGGAAGACGTGTTAGCTAAGCTGCGGGCTGAAACACTTAAAGCAGAATTAATGTGATCCGAAGCAGCAGGTCCTGCCTCGCTTTCCGCTTCTCTCAATCAGCCGGGCGACACTTTCTCTGTCCACTAATCCAATCAGGAAGGTGATTGCACTCCCCTCTTTTCCCTCCATCCAGTGATATTTAAAAAACCAGCCTGAGCTAACACTGAGTCCTGAAGTCCAACTTTTGTCCTGATTTGACGGCATTACATTCATCCATAAAACCCCCAAATCCACTTATTTTTAACGCCTCATCAGGCACAGCTCCTCTGTGAACTCATAATCTGTTGAATGGGAGAGAAATATTATTTGGCATAAAAAACTATAAAAGCCTGCTGCATTTCAGGGACAATTAGCTCCACAGCAAACTGGACTTTCTGTAGCGTCTCTGAGTCAAAGAGTCACAGCAACCATGTTTGTCCTGAACAAATGAGATCCTCCTGCAGCTACACAACTGTGAAATTAATACTAAAAATCCTGCTAAGAAAGTCCATTAAAGTGTCCGCAATGATACTTCACAGAGTGAGAGCCGAGCTTCACAGGTGGCTGGTCTCTGGACGAACCCGCTGTCAGCGACCCAACGTACAAAAACTCTGGAGTCCAACAGGCGATAAATCAACCGTCTGCACCAATTCTGTTCAGACTCTCTGAGTTTTGCAGTATAAATACTGATTATCGCTGCGTTAATTTACCCACAGACCAGACCGGACCCTCCCTGTACGAGTACAGCTCAGGAGTTTAGAGCATCGTGGAAAAGTTCAATAGAGTGAAATATTTAAGCCTTAACTTCACGTTACTTTGCTGATTTTTATAGAGGATTTTAAAGTAAAATATGACATTAGATCAATAAAAATGATATTTTATGTTTCTGTAAAGTGTTTATTTCTATTCACTAAATATTTGGTTGGGGCTCATTGTGCATGAAATGATTGCATTATCAACAGAACCGTCAGGAGAAGTGCACCAACTCCTCTGCAGACCCCACACATGCTGGACACTTTTACCAGCAGGTCGGCGCTGCAGAGCGCTGTTTGCTAAATGTTCAGATGAAGTGGAGCTTCTCCAGAAACAGCAGAGTCTGTCCACCATTCACACAATGGGAATAAAACGGCTTCACACTTTCAATCCAGAGATGTGACTGTTTTATTTTTTTACATGCGGCCTCCTTTGACTTATGTAAATAGTGGGAGAACTTCTGTAATGGCTGACTGCTCCATGCACACACAAAGAACCGTGAAGGACATTTGCATTCAGTCTATGATAAGCCCTGAAAATTCAGACCAACGCTGCGTTTTGGCTGAATATCAATATCTTGGAATACATGCAAGAAAAATGAAGCTCCTCTGTTTTTAAAGACAGAAAAAATACAACTTTACATTTACAGTTTCAGCCCGATTTAATGTTCCGGATGTGACCCAGATTTATTTCCATATCATTATAAGTGAAATCCCAGGAGAGTTTGGGCCTTAAAGCCGACCGACCCGCCGTGTGTCTGGAAGCACAGGAAGTCACTCATGAAAAATTGATTTCCTCTCATGGAGCGTTTTCCAGAACTTCCTGTCTGAACCCGAAGCCCTGGTCCGGTCCGGACCCCAGGGGCCTGACGGAGGAGCAGAACCCGAAGCCCTGGTCCGGTCCGGACCCCAGGGACCTGACGGAGGAGCACAGAAGAGAACAGAAATAACTTTATTGTTCCTGCTCATGGAACAACAAAGTTAAAGATAAAAATATAATCAATATGAATAACAGACTCTAAAGTCACTTTCTCACTTTCTTCTTCTATAACTCTCCACTTTGCATAATTTGCTGTTATTTCTAAAACTGTTAATTTTATGTTTTTTCTCATTATTTTTCTGTTTCATCTACATCTGTTCTGATTGGTTCCTTCAGCTGAGATAATTCATACCCTGATGTTAACTTTTTATTTTTCATTAGCATAGTAAATACTGCTGGATCAGTTCCTGAGATGATCTTTGTTGTGAAATGGTGCCATATAAATAAACTGAATTTAATTGAATTATAGCAAAGTTACAGTAAATGGCAAAGAAATGTGTCATTTATTGTGATAATTCAGAAAAGATCTACTAAATATGCATGAACTAAGGACTCGGAGACTCGGGCGAGTCGGTTTGCTCTGACAGTTTATCTGCCCAGTTATTCATTTTCCTGAAGCAGGGAGGCAGAGTGAGGCTGAAACTGTTTTTTGTTTTTTTTTGTTTTTGCATTCATAAACAGTCAGTCAGGTGGATGATTGGGAGATAAGTTTGGCTCTTCCCATTTCTGCGGTTAAATGCAGAGGGAAGACTCCGGCGTCGAAGGCAGAATGAGAAACGGGACAACAATAGTTCTGCACAACAATCGTCCGCCTGCCTGATGGACCCGTTTAGCCACAGGCCGACACATTCTGCAGACAATTACCTGCGCCGCCTTTAACCATCTTCCTCACACTCAGCGCCGCACAATGCTACAGAAGCTTTTCCCTCCTCAGGCTTTCCTGCCTTTGTTAGCTGGGAAACAGAAGATTGAATCAGTCAAGATATCAAGTCGAAGCCAAAGGAATCGTTTCGCAATTTGCCTGAACAGATGATGTGTGACTCCTGCCAGAGGATTTCATTACTAATCTGATTTCACCCCTCTGGGGATTCGGCGTCCTGCCAATTAACATGCACACTCCAGAAAGTAAGTGCACCCTCAGTGGAAGCCTCCAGGACATAATAATCTGACTGGCTGTGTCTTAAGCTGAGTGAATAAAGCGACCATTCAGCAGCCTTTAAAACTCACAATCATCATCAACATAGAAAGATCTGCTGGACTTCAGGTTAGCATCTGAGGTTAGCTTCTGGTTAGCAGCACTAAACTTTAGTTTTAACACAATTTTCTTTCCTAGTTGCTTCAGTTCATCAAAGTTTGCAGATAATAAAGAACAGTTGGACAAAATATTGATAATATTGATACCAAATATGTATCTGTATCATTTGTGGTAATATTGATACTTTAGTTTCTGATTCTCTCTTGAGATTTTATCTTTGTATTGTTTTGTAGTCTCTTGTTTTGCTCTCAAATTATAATTTTTTATATTTTTTTGCTCTTTGTTTACTTGATAAAAAGTTAAAAGTTCACAAATTTAGTTTTGTTTTTCTATTATTTCTGTTCATTATGGTGATATGTTATTTTGGTCAGAGGTCTGATGATAAATAAAATGTAATTTAAAATGTATTGTTTGGTATTGCATCATTAGTATTTCCGTATTAATGATATTGGCTCTGTACTCGGTATCAATACCTGAATATGCAGCATTGCAGACGTCTATGATGAAGTTCTGGATGTTGGTTCTGATTCTTGTCCTTTTCATCTGGTTCTGCTGGTTCTGGTTCTGGTTCTGGTTTGGGCTCACACACTCTGCTCCAACAGAGCCTAACATGTTCTTCCTCAGAGTTTCAGGCATGGGAACAAGTGGAAATCGTGTTTTAAACATGTGCAGCAAACAGTTTTCACATTTCCACACCGCAGGACACATTAATGTGAATAAAAACTATAAGATGCTAAAAAATGACTTCTCTCTGCATGTTTCCCCATTTAACGGCTCACTTTATATGGATTTTTGCACCAAAGCAACATATTGTTTGTGGCACAAAGAAATCTGTTGGTGCAGTGAGGAAGGTTTCAGTAAAACTCCTTCATCTAAAGATCCAGATGTCTGACATCCAACTGATCTTTGTGCTTCGGCTCTCTGAGGGAGGAAATCCTCAACTTCTTCATCATCTTCACCTCCAACATCACTTCGTCTATCAAACTCCCATCAGTCATCTTCTAGGAGAAATTCACCGGCCCTGACATTATCTCTACGCTCATTTGACTTGGATATTCCTGCCGCTAACTTAGCTGCAGGTCTTCCTGTCATGTACTTTAGTTCAGTCTCATAAAACTGACAACAACTCACACAGCTGATCAAATCTGCAAAAAGAAAATCCCTCTAAGTCACAGTTTAATAAGATTATTTGTTCTGGATAAATGTTAAGTACAATGTGGTGGTGATGCATCATCTCATCGATGGAAAGATGATTAATTCTCATTTCTCATTTTCTCTATTAATAAAACTAATACCCACATTAATCTAGCAGTTGTCTGTCCTCACCAGGCCTCCCAGAGAGACTGAAGGTTGGAACCAGTCTCTTAAACACAGTGACCATCATCTCCAGTCTCCTGTTCTGGTGTTTTCCCAGTTGGTATCACTGAAGACGCATGTCAGCCGTCATCCAGCCTTCAGCAGGTCTTGGGGATTTCATCTCCTCCTGCCGTTCTGCTACCAACTAGAATCAATCTGAGAATTTTCCTCGACTGTTTTGTAAAACCAAACAGAGTTAGTGTTTGCTTGGTTGGTGGTTTATTCACTCAGATGTTTAAGAGAAGATATGAAAACATTGCATGTTTTTATGATCACCATGAGGCATTGTGCTCTGTTTACACAGAAATGAAAAACTGTTGGCCTCTGGTAGAAATCTTCTCCCTGTTATGCACAGCTGATGTTTTGTCCTCCTGTGTTGGCAGATGAGCAGGAGGCAGGTGCGTGGCGCCCTAATAAAAGGGAGCTTGAGGCAATCAGCATCTGATGCTTTTTCTTGTGGTGTTTTAGCCTCAGAGTGGAGCTGAACCGCAGCATTGTTCTGAGTCCGGCTCCGGCTCTGCGTTGGGACGGCTGCCTACAATCAGCTCCACGGCGCCTGAGCAGGAAGTGACTGCAGCTCCGTCTCAGTGTTTGTGTGGGAACAGGCATGGCTGTGAGGATGCTGGTGTATACGAGGTTTTATGAAGGCGCCAAGGGACTTAAATATCTGTCTTCACCGCTACGCTTTCCTTCTTTCCTCACAAAGACGGGAATTCACTGCTGCATCTCAAAACCAACAGAGAGCAAACCTGGGCCACCGCTTCTTTGTTTTCTGCAGAAAAACAACTCCAATAAAATATGACAGCCTTGGATAAAATTGTCATGTACATCCGAGGGAGCGGTGCTGCTCCGTCGGATCCGGGAGACGTGGGAGGGGAGGTGCTGGAGAGGGTTGGTTTCTTTGCTCAATAACAAATCAATTCTCAATTCTCTGCCTCATTTGAAGCTGCTGGCAAACTCCTGCAAAGCTTTGAAATCCTATTTAGTAATCAAGCATGAAAAGCCGTGGATAATAGGCCATTATGAGATGCAGTTGAAGAAAGGAAAGATAAGCTTATTGTGTAATTGAAATATCATTTCCATCACACACATTCAGAAGCGTGGTGTTGGATCTGCTCCTTACTCTGATCTTATCTGCTTGTTTTCGCGGGCAGACAGCTGTGAAATGATCCCACTTCTACTAATGCTGGACTGAGGTGATAATTACTTCACAAACTTGTTCAGCCCAACTTTAAAGACGTCCACGATATCTGCAATGTTCCCCCGTCTGGCTTCTTCATGTCAGGTCAGTTTGAATCAATAGGCTGTGGTCTAGTTAAATCATTACCTTCTGTGCTCTTAAAGAAAAAACTTTTCTTAGTTCAGTGGATTGATACGTTCAGTTGAAACCATCTCCTCCTGCAGAAGCTAACATCTACAGTCTTACTTAAACTCTTTGGACTTCAGCCAATCAGCACCAAGGAAAGTCAGTGGTGCTCCAGGATTGGCTGCTTTGCTAACAGCAGCCAATAAACTGTCAAAACGAATTTAGCCTCCATATGTCAGCGTGTCTGAATATTTCAGACCTGCTTTATGGAAAAATCCACTAATAGGAGAAAACTCCATAAATAATTTGGAGCTATGCTTCACAGAAAAACCTGAAGATAGTCTGCTGTTTCTCCTGAAACTAAACCCTTTTTTCTCAACCTCAGACATTAAATCAGGCTAAATGTTTTCTGCTTTAGGTCAGTTAAATCCCTAGATAATAATTTATAATCTGGGAAATGTCAAACTTTAGATTTAATATCTTCTAAAATCACCTTTTCCTTGTAATTTGCTCTCATGCTGTGATCTGTTTGGTGGTTGATGATCAACTGCTGCTGTTTGCCAGAGAAAACATGTAGATCTTGTCCCTCTGATTTCTGGGAACATTCATTCTTTCTGTCCAAAAACAGCAGCGAATCGTCGTGATATAAATCTGATCTCAATTACAAGCCGACTCGGTAAACAAACCTTCAGTGCTGTTTGTCTTGTTGGATGTTCAGTTGACTTTTTAATCCGATTAACAGGAATTTAAATTTGTTTCTTCAGCTGCTCCTTTTGGGTGAGTGAAAGCTCTGTTTTCTGTTTGAAGCCGCTCAGCATGGGCAGCATGAGAGAGAGAGAGAGAGAGAGGCGGCTTCATTTAGTCAACACACTTCACTCACAAACACTCAGGCACAAAACAAAGAGTAAGTTTCAGATGTGACTCAGTGGGAAACTTTGATTTGGTGTAAATGTGGGAGGTGTTGAAGCCGCTCTAAGATCTTCTGGAAGTTTGTTCAAGGTGTTTTCATCCATGTTTGAAATCTGAGCCATATGTGAGCGCTTCATGTTGGTTTTGATGTGAGTGAGTTTCTAATTTGGTAGCTTTGCAGCTCCAGTCTGTGTTTCATTAGAACCGAGTCATTTTGTTTCTGTTTAGCTAAAATAAGGACAAACCTGCAGGTTTCATTAGGAAGAAACTTTAAAGCAACACTTTTAGGCAGTGCACTGAAAGATATTTGAACTCTCAACCTTTTCATATCTTGTCATTTCTAATCAATTTCCGACTTTTCCAATCAGATTGCAAAACAATCTGAAAGTTGCAGGTTCAATTCCAGCTTCCTCTTGCCACCTGCTGATGTGCCCACAGGCAGGGCACTGAACCCCAACCTGCCAACCAATGTGATGTTAAAAGATGAAATGTGAAGCCATGTCTTGTGGTTTTTCATCAACACTGAACAGAGTAGGCTTTCTAACACCTGGTTTTACTATTTTCACGTCTTTGGAAAGACTTTGATCATAAAGTAACAACTTTACAAACGTTGAACCGATTAGAGGCAGCTAACGGGCCGAACAGTGTGAATGTTCGGACTACAAGCCCGTTCCTTCCAGTCATTTCCAGAACTGAAGAAGGTTTTTGGGTGATGACCAAACATCCAGTCCATCTGTTTGAACACTATGAGGATTCTACAAAGCACTGACTTATGGAGCTGAATACATATTTACATCACACTTTCTCATTTCTATTGGTGAAAATTTTCCTTCCAATTCAAAATGATCATGTAAACTAATTTTCATGAACAACTCAGATGAAAATACTCAGAAGTTTCCGGTAAAACATGAAAACCAGACATGAGCAGGACGCTGTGTGTGTGGGAGGTTTCTGGGTCTCCTTCAGTTTCAGCCATTTTAAAATTCATGGCTTATATTAAAATAACTGCAGTCAGAACAAATTATGCACACAAATTCAGATCACTATCAATGACTTGCACTGGAGTCATTCAGTCAGACCAAGTGAAAATCCTGATGATGAAAAAAAATCTGAATTATTTTTAGGTTCTTTGTGCTCATAACATGTCTCCTTCTCACGTTTCTCTTATTTGATGTAAAATTAAACTAAAAAGTCGCCACATGAGATTAGGAAGCCCAGCCGCTCTTAAAACATTTTATTCCTGAAAACATGATTCATGGATATCTGGGTGGTTTTTAACGACCATTCAGTCCATAACAAAAGGATTTCTGAAGCAGGAAACAGAACATTTCCCCTTTGAGATAAGACTTTGAAATTGATGATAAAAAACTTCCTTCAGCAGTGAATTACTCTGGCTTCTGGAAGTTAATGTTGGCAAACTTTCAGTAGATTAGGATGTGGGACTCGTTTTCATTCTGCTTTCTTTCTGTCTGAATCCATCCATCCTCCTACGACTCTGTCATTCAGAGTCCTGGTTCCCACCTGCAACTCACACACAGAGAGAGAGTGTAAAAGAGAGCGAGTTATGAAAAAAGAGTAAATAATGCTGCTTGATCCCTGCGGATGAGCTGGAGCCTTTGGTGCTCAGCCAGCCACAGGGTTAGATTAAATTTAAATTATCCACACAGATGAGAATAAAGCTGCCATAAAATGTACAAACTATGGAGGTGAGACAGTTGTTCTGTTCTTAAGACGCTTCCAGTGTTTGGCACTTGATTCTCTGCTGCGGTTTTTTTTTATATAAAATGAGAGATTTTATTGTCTTCCATCTGGTTTTTTATCTTTTTATGTCACATTTGCTGGCTGCTGTAGGCTCCTAGTATAGATTGTTGGAAGGTAAAACAAGAGAAAAGTTGCTTCTTTCTTAATAACCTGAGCAGAAAGCACCAATGCATCCAGTTTTCTGAACCCTCAAGTTTCCTTTATGGAACGTCTCAAACTTTTCCACTGGTTGGAGAACATCTGACCACACAAGTCCTGGTGTAATCTATCCCATAATAATTCCAATGTATACAGTACAGACCAAAAGTTTGGACACACCTTTTAATTCAATGAGTTTCCTTTATTTTCATGACTATTGACACTGTAGATGGGGCGACTGTGGCTCTTTGGTAGAGTAGTTGTCTTGCGATCGGAAGGTTGTAGGTTCGATTCCAGCTTCCTCCTGCCACATGTCGATGTGCCTCTGGGCAAGGCACTTAACCCCAAATTGCCTGCCGATCTGCGTATCGGTGTATAAATGTGTGCGTGCTTGTGAGTGCGACTGGGTGAATGTGACTCTAGTGTAAAGCGCTTTGAGTGGTCAAAAATGACTGGAAAAGCGCCATATAAGTTCAGTCAGTCCATAGATTCACACTGAAGGCATCAAAACTATGAATAACATGTGGAAATATGTACTAAACAAAAAAGTGTATAACAACTGAAAATACCCCTTATATTCTAGTTTCTTCAAACCTTTTGCTGTGATTACTGCTTTGCACACACTCTGCATTTTCTTGATGAGCTTCAAGAGGTCGTCACCTGAAATGGTTTTCACTTCACAGGTCAACCTGTCAGGTTAATAAGTGGGATTTCTTGCCTTATAAATAGTCATGAACATAAAGAAAACCCATTGAATTAGAAGGTGTGTCCAAACGTTTGGTCTGTACTGTATGTGAACGTCAAGTTAACCGGAGAGCACTCTAAAAGCAGGAAGTGCTAGCCTAGCGCTAGCAGCAGAAATGGCTCCTGGTCTTCAGCCAAAGACTAAAGAGAAATCCTCCAACACTAAAATCTGACGCCTCCATCTTGTTTCCATCTGGTGAAGAAGGAAGTTGCTCTCAGTGTCTTCAGAGATTTTTGTGTGGTTTCCTTCAGTGGTTCTTGGTGCAGCGCCCCCACAGGCCAGGAGGGGAACAGGTTGGTTTGACTCAGAACCACAGCAGCTGGAGGTGGAGCAGATGATGGAGTTTTGGTATCGAACTATCAGGTGGAAAAACACGTCTAACCCTTGGTCTAACACGTCCCAGTAAAGCATCGAGGTTATGATGTAAAACACTGAGGAGACGTTTTAGGGTATGAATACTTATGACAGACTGTAAATGAAGAGCAGGACGCTTTCTGTTGAGCTTTAACGTCAGCCTGGATCCACAGCGAGACTTTCTCCTGCAGCTACGTTTTGGAGTGTTATTTTTGATGGCAGCTATTTTCTCTCCCATGACTTTCATTTGATTGATTTGAATCTGAAGTTCAACCAGCCTTGAAAAAGTTTGAGCCCCAAAGCTTCTAGTTTTCTGAAAAATGCTCGCCAGAAAAACCTAAGAAAAGAAAAAAAAAATACTTCTGCCTGGAACCAGATGCAAAGTTTCTGGATCGTCAGACGCTTCTCAGTTCCCATAATGGATGGGTTAAAAAAATCCATCTAAAAATATTTGGTTTCATCCTTAGTAGCATACACCTGGAAAATCAATTCCCAGGATGTTTTTTACTTTCAAATATGGAATCAAACCTTTTTTTCTTTTCTTCTCATTTTAGGCTCAGAGAGGTCAAAACAACAGCATGAGCCAAAATAAGAATCTTCTCATCAGCCGAAAAAATGTCAAGCGCTGCGGTGAGGCTTGTTTACGTCGCTCTTTGAATGGTTAATAGATGTCTGATCTCGTCAATTACAGCTTTGATGGCGAGGCACAAAGAAGCGTTTGTTTGTGTGTGCTTCGCTCCGAGAACCAGGAATCCGTGTTCGGGGCTGGATGATGAGAGAACCAGAACATCTGCTTGTTTTCTTTTACTCTGACAGAAACACAGAACCAGAGACAGCGAAGGGAGAGAACATGCAGGAGCCGTTCCTCCTGGAAGTGTTTTCATGTCTCGTCACAAACTGCTATCTCCGTGGAGCTCAACGCCTCCTGCTGTAAGCGATGTGATGAGTGTGTGAGTCTGCAGGTTGGTCTGGGTTTACATCCACGCAGCAGAGAGACGAACCCGCCTGTTCCAGGTTCAGACTCCCACATGCGTTTGACATCTGGTTTGACCCGCTGCTCTTCAGAACACAATCTGAACTTAACAGAGAAATCACCTTCACCTTAAAGGCAGAAGCTGCTGTAAACCTAACAGTCACCTAAAATATTACAGAGCCATGGAAATAAAGGTACTAGACACAACGGGTAAATAACACACATAACAGAAACACAAAACAATATTAATTTACCTTGACTGTTACCATAATCATGGCCTATTGTTCACATTTATGATGGGCAGAACAAAACAAAAACATCTGCATTAAATCCAAGTTTCCTTCGAAACTTCGAAGATGTGAAAAATGTCTTGTTGGGATTCCCAGAGTTCTGCTGCATCATGACCAGGTGCCTTACTTTTCCTACGACATCATCTCGCTTTATGTTTATTTTTATCAGATTAAAGAACAAGATGACCAACTGGGGAGCAAATTTCAACCCGCTATGAAAATCCCAACTGGTCAAATAATGAAGTAAATGTTTCTGACGTTCGGCTCTCAGTTTCGTGCCCCCTGCACTGTGAGGTCAGTGAAACGTCTGGACAGCGTAGCCTGAGAGTAAATGTCCTTTTTGACTCATTGCTGCAATGTTTGAGTTGTAGTTGCAGTGTTTGTGTCGCAGTGCTGCAGGTGGAGCAAACACAGCATAAACACCTGTGTAGGACTTTTACGTCCAAATTTGTAGCTGTTGTGACGATCAGATGTGTATATAGTTTCAGATTTGTAGCAAAGTGATGTGGAAGGATTTTTTTACAGCATTGTTTCCTCCAACAACAGTGAAACTAAAGACAAACACAGAGTATTGTGATGTAAGGTCCAGGTTCAGCGGTCAGTGAGTCCAGTTTGGTGGAAACCAGCATTCATTAAGCTCAGATGGACTCTGTAATTATTTCTACTTTTTCCATTTGGTAAAGAACAATGTAGAAAAGAAGAACAGGTAGGAGTCTTGTTACTTTAGTCACAGGTGCTGACAGGCAGCTTCCCTGAATGACATGAAGAAAATGTCGCTGGAAGCAAAATATACTGTCTTCACCTAATTACACCTGATTCTGTGAATAACTTCCCCAGAAGCTGACGTGTTCTCGGCACAGCAGCTGCAAACTATCAGAAAAGGTAAAGCAACTTTCTTCAATTGAAATAGGCTACAGAATTGTTTTGACAGTTTTTTGTTTTTTTTTAACAGAACAAGTGATTTTGGGTAAATCTTGACAATTAATTAAGAAGATAATTTAACACTTTGCCAAGTGAATAACTAGTTGCAGGGATTTGTTTTATGTACAAAACCTTTAAGAGCAACACAAAAACAAAGTGCACAATCTGAACTGTCCAAGGCAAGAATCTGCTATAATTTATTTAATTAGTCTTAAAAGATGATGTTACTGGTTGATGCAGTGTAATAACAGTAAATTGAATTCAGGCTAACAGAATCTGGAGAACTCCATTTGCAAACAGGATGTTTTATCTGTTTAACCAGATTCATAAGTAGCTGTGGTTAAATTCATAGCATAAAAACACATTGAAATGTATATTTGTGTCATAATTCTGTAAGTACTGACTATATAAAATAAATTAAAATTGAACATTCTTTTTAAAGCAGAAATATAATTTTAAAAACAGTTTTGGTACTTCTCATTTAAAAAATAAGAAAATAACTTAGTTAACTTTATCCTAACGAAAAAACCAAAAACACGTTGAATGGATGTGTGAGCATGTAGTGGGGCTCATATAACAGGCCAAACAAACCAGCGGTACCTTCAGTGTGACGTGTTGGGAGGCCAAACGCAGACTGACGTCCTGCGCAGCCGCGTCATACTCACAGGCTCCGCCCACAGGAAGACAAAACTTCTAACTCAAGAACATTCATATCAAACTATACAAAATAAACAAGAATAATCATAATACTGAAAAAAGGAAACCAAAAATACAATATTCAATTTAATAGAAAACACTAAAACGTCCCGATGACGCCATTACGTCATCACGTGACTACGTACCGCCGCGCTTTAATCCGGAAGTAGCTTTGGTTTGAATATCTGAACCGGGGAAATGTTCGACACTGAAAACTACAAGCTCGGATGGATGTAATGAGGAACTTTGTGCGGAAAGTTTTGTCGCGGATGTTTGTGTTTGTAGGTGTGTTACGGATTTTACTATAGGACAGTTTCCCAGCTCATGAAGGCTTATGGCTGTGAAAATATTTCAACCCAACTAAAACATTGCCTGTGTTGGAAGCACAGCGTGTCCCAGGGATTATGGATCAGATGGAATCCCGGATTAAAGAGAAGAAACAACCCAAACCTGAGAGGAAGGAAACAGACCGGATCACAACCAGAACACTGAGCTCAGACGGGGAGTAAACAGGCAGACCACCGCGCTAACCCAGATGTTTGTGAGCATAAAGCTTTTCAGGTAACAACTCACTCTGTTTATCAATATTTTTCACATTTATGTGTTCCCTGCTGGCATAAACACCTTACGTTAAATCATGACCATCATCTGCAGCATATCCATGTTAATTAGTTTGTGATGAAGGAGTTTTTCTGCAGCTGCATTCTGATTGTACATCAATATTTTAACCTCCCTTTGATCCACCACATATGTTGCATTGCCTCAAAAAGACATTTAAGGTCAAACTACATGTAAGGAAACAGGATGCGGACAGTTTGTAGACGTTGAGTCCTGTAGGAGTAAAATTCGGATTAATTATGTGGAGAAAAGTGAGGCTTTCATAACCACCACAGCTACGGTAAGGAACATGTTGAGTCATGAATGTTTACCGCAGAGAGAGATACTGTGGAAAAACGGGTCTGAATCACAGCTTTCCTCACATGTAGTGATTTAACTTTATTTACAGATTGGGCCTTTTTAAATCCAAATGTGGTTCTGGTTTGTTGGATCTCTAAGCAACTGATATCAAACTTCAATTATTTTTAAAAATTTTGAAAGGAAGTTTGTTTAACAAAAATGAAAACTAGAATAAAAAAATACAGTAAAATAAACCAATGTGAACAAAATAGAAGACTTTACAACTAAACCACAATGTAATGGCTGTTAGAGATTTTTTAGTATTATCATTTTATTTTCTTACTCTAGTTCACATTAAGTCTATAGATCTTTGTGATTTTCTGTTTAAAGTGTTCTCTTCTTTAAATGACCTGGAGGTCACTACTGTCTGTTCAACTTTACGAGAAATAGATAACACTGAGTTTCTCAGACCTTAAATCCTTTTACAAGAACACCTCCTAATTTAGTAACCACCTGTGAGCAATCGTATTTTGTTTTCTTGACAGTATTGACCGAGATTTGAACCGGGCTCAGACCTTTGATCAGATATCACATCTGGACCTGGGTTGTTAGATGTTTGGGTTAGAAGCTTTACGACCTCTGTTGTTTTTCCTGACTGCCCCCTTGCCTGTCCTTCTTTGACAATAAAAACAGGAGCCGTTGTAAGGGAGCCCAGAATGCTCTGTGGATTCCTCGGAGAAAAGGTTCTCAGAGCCTTCTCCCAGGAGTTCTCAAAGCCTTCTCCTTTTGCAAAAGCTCTACATAAAATTCATATACGTTGTCTGTGGTTCTTTCTTTTATTTAGGTTCGAAAGGAAAATACCTATCATTATTTGGTGCCGAAACCCAGGATCTCTCACCTCCCCCGCTGTCAGGCAGAGGAAGACGCGCTGAATCCGTGCACGGCCAGAGTCAATTGGACCTGGAAAGGAAAACCCAGGAAGCAAATTCTTCGCTGGGCCAGCGACGTATCCGACTTTGTCTGCTAACGGCGGAGTGACGAGATCCGACTGGACAACCCGAAAACTACAGAAACGTAGGTGAATTTTAAGTCATACAGGTTTGAGTCCTTGTCAAATATTAATTTGACTAAAGAAATACAGGTTTGAGTCCTTGTCAAATATTAATTTGACTAAAGAAATATAGGTTTGAGTCCTTGTCAAATATTAACATTTTAATTTGACTAAAGAATAATGAAGGGTTAGAGTCCCAGTTGACAGAGAGTTTCAACTAAAGGCAAAAGGACAGGCTCTTAGAGCGTCCTTAATTAGAAGACGCCTCTTAAGGGAAAGTCCTCACTTAGATAGAAAGTTTGTAATTTGCTGTGCTGCTACTGGTTTTGTTTGTTGTTTTGTTGCTGTGTGTGCATGAAGGAGTGAATGGTGTTTCTCTCTCTGGGAGTAAAACTCTCTGCCTTCGGAATTAGAATCCAAAGTGAAGAACCGCTTAGAGCTCGGCTCCAAGTAGAAGTCTGTTCTTCAGGAGGCACTGAGCGCTGACTTACAGCACTTTCTCTGAGAGAGCACGCGATACTAGTATTTTTAAGCAAGAGATTTAAACAATGGGAAACACAAATTCCTGTAATTCCTCACTTATTGAGGGCCCCGAAGGGGATAAAAAAAAAAAAAAAAAAAAAAAAAAAAAGGTTAAGGACAAAAGGCCAGCAGATATTGACAGGCGGAATGCCTCGGTGGGACGGGGAGAGCAGGTACGGCCGACTGCTCCTCCCCCAACCGCTGCAGCAGATTCGTCTGCCTTTGTCTCAGAGCCACCAAGCTCGGTGGATAGACAGCCAAGTGCACCTTTTAATACCAGTGAGGAAGCCACTATCTTATTTGTAAGACCAGAAGATAATGAGCCCATATTTAGTGCAGTTCAAACCCCTCCTCCAAATATGCAGCCCCCACCACTCTCAGCTCCTCCAACTCTCACTCCAGCACGCGCCCCAAGTATCAAACTGACCACAGACCCAGTGTCAGGTCTCACACCTACCAAAATTTACCCTCCTCTTCCAGTCTCTCCACCCCCATTATATAATGAAGAAAGTGCAGGTCCAAGTGGTCTGGGACATTCATATGATCTGAGAAAGTACAGAACTCCTCGAGTTATGTACAGTTCTGAAGGGGCAGAACAATATCCAATGATCCAGGTCCCAAATCCTAATCCTAGAGATGCCCAGTCGCCACATATTTATGTTTTTAGACCCTGGACCTTGAAAGAGGCCAGAAAGGCGGTAGAAGGAATAACACCTGCATCAGAGGACCCCGATAAGTGGGTGGAAGATATGACTGGATTAATCCATTCATATAGACTAAATGGAGTGGAAGCAGGAGAAGCAGCCATGTCCTCATTAGGAAAAGATTGGGCAAAAGTGAGGGGAAATTATACAGGGAAAGAAACTAATAATAATAATATGTTAGTTCCAATTTCATACCCTCCAGGAGCTAACCCTGCTCTCTCTGATGCATTTAAAGCACAATGGGACCCGTTGTGTGAGAGAGTTAGAGTAAATTTCCGTAAAAGGGCGAATTATAGTCATTTGTCAGGAATTAAACAAAAAGTTGGAGAAGACGTAGACGATTTTCGTCTGCGGTTTGAGAAGGAGTTCAAAGTTCACAGTGGGATCACTTATGACGCAGGAGCAGAGGGTGTATATCAACAACAGTTAAAAAACGCTTTAATGTCAAGTTTCCGCCCTGAAATTGAGGGCTGGATTAAAAAACACCTAGTTGAATATGATGCTGCCTCAGTCCCACAGCTGATGACATGGGCACGTCATGCAGAAAAAGTAGTTAAAAAACCAAAAACAGGATCAGATGTTTTTCATCTGGAGGATTTTGGAGAAGTAGACACCTCTGTCTTTTTCCGCGGCTCCTCAAGAGGCCGAGGGAAAAACAGCAGCAGAGGAGGTCGCTATGAGCAGCCACCCCGAAACTATACCCCTCAAAAAACCACAACGTCCAGATGGATGTTGGACTTATGGACATCCTGGCCACTGGGCAAGACATTGCCCAGAAAACAAAATAAATCACCGGAAGGGTGGCAGATGGGAGAAAAAACAAAAGTATAACTCCTCAGCATGACTAGACTTTTCCACAACCAAACAAAACTTAACACCAGATCAAATTGATGAAATAGTGGATGTATGTGCAGCTTGGGATATGTTAAATGCATTAAAAGAAAAACCTTATATCACACTGATTGTTTGCGGGAAAAAAGTTGAATTTTTATGTGACACCGGCGCATGCAAAACAGTTTTAAAAACTAAAATAGAAGGTGTAAACCCCACAAATGAGTCCATTTGGGTGAAATCTGCTGATGGACAAACACATAGAGAACATATGTCAAAAGGCACATCTTTTAAAGATCCTGAGACAGGAATTAAAATAAAAGCTTCTGTTGTAATGTCACTTAAATGTCCGACAAATCTATTAGGTAGAGACCTAATGACAAAATTAGGGATAGCAGTAGTCCCTGTACAAGATGGCATGAGAGCTGTTAGACTAAAACATTCTGATCTGTACACAGTTCACAAGGATGAAAAAATCTACTGTTCATATGATCTAAAGCCAGCTGACAATCCTCATGTCCCAGGAAAGCTTCTTAGAGAAGCTCGAGGACAGCTGGATTCACCTGAAACAGAAATGAACTATAATCAGTTGCATGTAAAAATGAACATCCTAAATGATCCACAGGATGATTATGTGCAAACGTTTTTAGAAACAAATCCTGTGACACTTGCTGTGACTGAAATGTTCACAGACCGGAGGTCTTATGCAGCTGTGACTGTGCTCCTTCCGACTAGTCAAACAAAGCTGTATAAATTACCTGCAAACCCATACATTTCACTTTATAAGCCGCATAATAATACATGGGCAGATGTGGGTAACAGAACCAAAATGGCTGTTGAAGCCACTGATTTCAAAGAAGGTGAAGATGGCTGGAGCTACAGTCCTAGCTGTGATGTCTGGAAACAATCACTTTGTGAAGTTGTTACAGGGACAGCTCAAGTTCATGCATTTGAGTGACACATGAACATATTTTTGACAGAAAAAGAAGAAGCTGAATTAGCTAAGCTTCCAGAACACATGTGGACAAAAGGTCCCTCTGATGTTGGGTTACTTGGTTCAATTCCTCCAGTGCAAATTAAAGCAAAATCAAGTTGGAGACCTAGAGTAAGACAGTACCCTATAAAGACGGAAGCACTGGATGGGATTGAACCAGTAATCGAAGGTTTGTTAAAAGGAGAAATCATTAAAAAGTGTTCAGATTCTCCTTGTAACACACCTATTTTTCCTGTTCAAAAGGCAAACAAAAAAGACTGGCGCATGATTCAAGATTTATGATCAGTCAATGAAGCAGTACAAACGAGAGCACCAAATGTCCCAGACCCACACACGTTGTTAAACTCGCTAAGACCAAGCAATAAATTCTTCACAGTAATTGACCTCAGCAATGCTTTTTTCTCTGTACCCATTCATCCAGACTCCCAGTTTTGGTTCGCATTTACCTACAGAGGTCAGGGGTATACTTATACTAGATTACCCCGAGGTTTTGCGGACAGTCCAAGCATATTTTGTGAAGCAATTATGGCCTGCTTGTCTGATTTTCAAATATCGGGAAAAACGTCAACTTTTGATTTATGTTGATGACCTGTTAATAGCATCTGAAAGCGAGGAAGCATGCAGAGCAGATTCACTCGCTCTGCTGCACCATCTCTGTCAGACAGGGAACAAAGTAAACAAGGATAAGCTACAGTGGGTCAGAGCAGAAGTAAATTATTTGGGACACACACTTTCTGCTGAGGGGAAGCAGATACAAAAAGCGAGAAAAGAGACAGTTTCTGAAGCTCCTAAACCAGAAATTAAGAAGCAAATGATGTCATTTCTCGGACTTTGCAATTACTGCAGAGCCTGGATTCCACACTATGCTGAAAAAACACAGGCTTTACAGGATTTGATTCATGGCACCCCAATGGCCATGACTGACAAAATAACTTGGAATCCAGAAGCTAAAAAAAAAAAAAAGATTTGCTGAACTTAAACAAGCATTAAGGCAGGCAACAACTTTGATTCTTCCAAACTATAAAAAAACCAGACAGGTTATTCTGTTGTTGCTTTGCCGAACAAAATAATAGATGCAGAGAGAATTTCTAGCACTCATTCTGCACAAGCAGCAGAATTGATTGCTTTGACTAGGGCATGCGAACTGGCTAAGGACAAGCACCTGACAGTGTACACAGATAGCCAGTATGTTTTCTCTACACTGTTTTATTTTGCGAAACAATGGGAGCGTAGAGGAATGACAACCTCTACTGGGAGACCAATAACACATGCATCTTTGCTTAAAGATCTTTTACAAGCAATACAACTCCCAACTAAACTAGCTGTATGTAAATGCGCAGCTCACACAAAAAGCAAAGATGAAGTTTCAGATGGAAACAGACTAGCTGATAAAATCGCTAAAGAAGCTGCAGCAGGGAAGCATGGGAAAGGTATATTCTCAGCACAGACTGAAGGGGAACAACAAATGATAGACAAAACAGTACTAAAAGACATGCAGGACAATGCACCACAGGCTGAGAATAGGCTGTGGATAACTAAAGGTGCAAAAATGAATGTCGGGAACATTTTTGAGGTTAATGACAAACCAGTGCTTCCTAAGTCTTTATTTAAAGCAGCTGCAATTGTGACACATGGGCGCTGCCATGTGTCAACTGGGGGGATGGAATGCATAATAAAACAGCATTTCACAACGTATGGTTTAAATTCTTACTTAAAATCTTTTTGTACTGCATGTCCAGTCTGTGTGAAATACAATCCTCAGGGAAACATAAGGCCAAAACGAGGCAGGTTCCCAAAATCATCTTATCCCTTTCAAACTATGCACATGGATTTTATTGAACTTTCACAAAGTGGGCCATATAAATATTGTCTGGTGATGATTGATGCTTTTTCTAAATGGGTTGAAATAGTTCCAGCAAAGCATGCAGATGCTTTGACAGTAGCTAAGGCTATTTGTAAAACTATCATCCCAACACATGGCATCCCACAGACTGTGTATAGTGACAATGGACCACATTTTGTTAACCGAGTGATACAAAACATGGCTACACACTTGGGAATGACATTAAAAAATCACTGTGCCTATCGGCCACAGAGTGCAGGGCTGGTGGAAAGAACAAATGCTACTGTGAAAAGTAGATTAAGAAAGTGCATGGCAGACACTGGCCGATCCTGGCCAGAATGTTTAGACTTGGTGAAGCTCTATATGAGAATCACATCAACAGCTGATGGTCTAACACCTTTTGAAATAATTCATGGGAGAGCTTACAGATTGCCTCTGTTTGCTCCAGACATACAAAAAGCTGATGAAGAACAGACATTAGCAGATTATATGATCAGGACTCTTAAACTGAAGGAAGTGTCCAGTGCAAATTTACTGCCTTCTGATTCTCCTCCTATACAGGAAGCCATTCCACTTGAGCCAGGTGACTGGGTCTACATAAAAGTCATCAAACGAAAGAACTGGACGAGTCCACGGTGGGAAGGACCATTCCAAGTACTGATGACCACACCAACAGCTGTAAAAATTGCTGAAAGACCCAGCTGGATACATCTTAGTCACTGTAAGCGGCAGAGAGTGTTGGACCCCTAATTCGGAGTAGAGAGGAAGGTGGGCTTTTTAGCCTCTGGGCTACACAGGCATTCTAATTTTTAGTATTATTTTGTCTCAAACCCAGCGAAGAACTGCTAAGATTCTCACTCTTTTAGTTTGGGGGTTCTGACATCTCTGCACGCCGAGCAGTAATGGGGACTCCATATGCAAGATGGATCTTCTACTGTGCTGTGACTGCTGTATGTTTGATGTTTGGAGAAGGAAGTGAGCCTGAGTTCCACCCAAACGACTACAGCACCAACCTGTGGTGGAAACTGATGAATAGAACTGCTTATGAAGGACATGCTGTGAACTGCAACGTGTGTGCGCAGCTGCCGGTTTCCATACATAACTCAGGTCTCCGACCAGGTAACATTACTGACGACAAACAGATGTGTCTCTATGTTCTAAGCACCAGACCACGGCGCGTCCCACCCCTAAGGGGAGACAGACCACGTGAGAAGGATTATTCAGCTGACCTCCGGATGGGTGAGGCTGTGCAAGGACTGTTTCAATCTTTGAATTGTTCACTTGCAGAGGATGTACTTCCTTTTTCGTCATCTCAACAAACTGTATGGAAAATACCAGAGATCATTTCGTTAGCAGGAGCTAAACCAGGATCTCTGGGGAACCGTGTTTATAATAATGGAAATATTTTTCTAGGGACATTGCCCTGGAACTTGTGTAACAGAGTTTACACCTACTGCGAACCGACACAGGATTACATCACCTGCGTAGCCTGCAGGGGTCAAAGGATGGCTCCACACTGCAAAGGCTGGAAGGAAAACCCAGACTGTGACAACTTGCTTCAGGAGAGGAGTTTCAACATCACGCATAAGATAAAGAGGAGACAAGAGACAACACTGTGCAGCGCCATAGTGCCAGGAGATTATGGCTCAAGGATGTTATCTGATTGGTACTTCATATGCGGGAATGAAGCGTACATGTTCTTGCCGAAAAATTGGGGAGGACTGTGTGCTGTGGTTCCCTTGATCAACCCGATTGTATTCATCAGGAAAGCACAGGATGATTCACACACTCGCTCCAAACGAACAGTTATGTCAGAGGTCAAAAGATGGGGAGGCCTCACAACACATACTGAAGTTCCATGGGAAAGGCATCTTATGAGACAACTGAAGATGACCTGTTTCAAGTTTCTGACGATTTTCTGAACAATGATGAAGTCCTGTAATAAATAAACAGAAAAATCATTTGCTGAATGATTCCTACACTGAAAATGTTTAAACAAGTGGTGTTAAGGATGAGGAAACTGCTTTTGATTTTTTGCTGTTTCTTTTATTTTATTTTTTTTATTATTTATTACATTATTTTCCAATTATTCACTGTGTATTTTCTGTGTTTAGCTTAGAAAAAAAAAAAAAAAAAATTCTTGCATTTATTGGTTCTTTACTTTTCTTTTCTTTTCTTTGCTTAGCTTTTGCATAATGAAATGATAAAAGGGGGGAATGTTAGAGATTTTTTAGTATTATCATTTTATTTTCTTACTCTAGTTCACATTAAGTCTATAGATCTTTGTGATTTTCTGTTTAAAGTGTTCTCTTCTTTAAATGACCTGGAGGTCACTACTGTCTGTTCAACTTTACGAGAAATAGATAACACTGAGTTTCTCAGACTTTAAACCCTTTTGCAAGAACACCTCCTAATTTAGTAACCACCTGTGAGCAATCGTATTTTGTTTTCTTGACAGTATTGACCGAGATTTGAACCGGGCTCAGACCTTTGATCAGATATCACATCTGGACCTGGGTTGTTAGATGTTTGGGTTAGAAGCTTTACGACCTCTGTTGTTTTTCCTGACTGCCCCCTTGCCTGTCCTTCTTTGACAATAAAAACAGGAGCCGTTGTAAGGGAGCCCAGAATGCTCTGTGGATTCCTCGGAGAAAAGGTTCTCAGAGCCTTCTCCCAGGAGTTCTCAAAGCCTTCTCCTTTTGCAAAAGCTCTACATAAAATTCATATACGTTGTCTGTGGTTCTTTCTTTTATTTAGGTTCGAAAGGAAAATACCTATCAATGGCATTATGAAAAGTGGATTGCATATGATTTATGTGACATGAATATCTACTGTATGGTTGTTTTTGGAGACGTTTGGTTATAATTTGGCTGCAGAAACATTGGTTCCATATAACATGATTAAAACTTGTAAGAGCAGGTAGAAACTGATATTTGCTTCTTTAATCAAATCAGGCAGCTGACAGAAAAACTGTTTTTTTTGTAGGATAGGGTTAGGGTTAGGGTTAGGGTTTTTTGTTTCAGTTCAATTCTGCTGCCAACAAAACAAACAATTGTTTATGCATGCAGCCCAGGATTCACTTTCAGAGTGGATATTTGGGGAATTGCTGACTGATGTGGCATTTTGTCTCCAAACCTATTTGACTCAGACATTGTCAGCTCTGCTAAGTTTTATGGCTTCATTTCCATATTTATGCTCCTTGAATTAATACTCGCTGTGTGTTTGTGTACAGAGCATGCATCATGATCAGGGCTTTTTTTTCTCTTGTAGCAAAACAATTTTCCTTGCATATATTTTAACTCCTCCCCCTGGGATATTAAGCCTGGGAAGGTTTATCACTATCCTCTGGCAAAACGGCCACGGTCACTTGTGCGGTGTTTCACGTATCAAATCAGCGCGGTGCTGAAATGACAGCTGCGGTTTGTGCGTTACTTAATCACTGCTGAACAAGAGCGCAGAAATAATCACATTAGCATAGTAATCTGAAGGAGGGGCTGAATTACCAGCGTTTTGTCTGGTGTAGCTGCATGTTGGGACAAATGTGCCGTCAAACGTTCACGAGCTGTGAAAGCGGTCACCATCAATTCATTAGTCAGCTCTCTGGGAGAAAATCTATTTTGATCATCTTCCAATGATGAGGGGATTATCAAATAAAAAAGATTGTTTAAGCAGCTGTGAACTGAGAGAACTGGTTGTTGAGCAAGAAGGTTCTTCGTCTGATCCACACTCTCTGCTCTGCTCATTCTGAGCTTCATCACCTGCAGATTAACGCCTCCAGTCAGGATTAAATTAGGAAAGTAGTGAAATATCTCACCCAGATATGATCAGATCCCCGGTCGCAGCCCACTAGGGGGCGCATGTTCCCTTCCCGCCTGCAGCCATGGCCAGCTCAGTCCTCTGCAGGTCAGAGAGCGAGAGCTCTGCAGAGCAGAACCAAATGAGCCCAGCAGCAATGTTGTACTGACTGTTGCCATCCTTGCATCACATTTGTTCACAGTCCAGAGAACCTCCAACTGCATTTTACATCCCGGATTGTTACCAGCCCCCCATCCCCATTGCTTCTCTAAGTGGATGTCCACAGAGTGAATCCTCCTGTTTTCCAGCTGTCACAGATTCTCCTTCAACCATCAGGCCAACGACATTCCCAGAAAGCTTTTCATTAAAGCGTCAGATTTGTTTCTGCGTCTGGAACAGCAGCTACCAAGGAGAATCCGAAAATGAAAGCTCATGTTCCCAAAACACACACACACACACACACACACACACACACACACACACACACACACACACACGTACGCACACCCCCACACACATGCCCACACACACACACACACACACACATACACACACACACACCCACACACGTACGCACACCCCCACACACATGCCCACACACACACACACACACACACATGCCCACACACATGCCCACACACACACACACACACACACACTCATCCCATCGCTGAACCAGCCGAGCATTTCACTCATCTGAAAGTCTCTCAGTCTGCAACACTGTTTGGCTCACAGGGAAAAATGCTGCTCCCCAAATATCGCCATGGAAACGACCCTATAGGAAAGGAACGTCCAAACTTAAATGTACTCTATGGAGGATAAAATTTTGATTGCAACAAATATTTTTGTAAAACAAGCTGAATAGATTGAATTATTTAACTAATCCTGTGAAGGGCCTCACAGAATCATGCTGAGGTCTTTAAATGGCTCCTGGGCCACACTTTGGACCTCCCTGCCCAAACATGTCATTTCAATCAGACCAGAGGAATATTTTTTATGTTCATGCTTCATTTTGTTTTCTTTGATTTTGTTGATTTAATGTTAAGTTCTCAAACTCACAGAAAACTTCCTTTGACTGACTGATATTTTTACAAACAGAAAATATTTCTCAGCTCAGACACAAACAGCAGCGATTTTTGCTGCTTTTATTAATTACAGGCCATGAAAATGAATTCATTTGTTCTATAAAAGCAGAAGCTCTGAAGTTATTTATTATGTTCTCTTTACAACCTTGAATTTCAAAAACCCCTCTTGTATTTTTCTGTAGTTTGTGTGGAAGAAATTTTCATCTCATTAAAATGGATTTTATTAAATGACCCTGATGAGGAAAGTCTGTGTTAATAAAAAGAAACCAGAATTACTATCCCTGAAGCAGATGACACATGTTGAACGTGTTTTGTTGTATAACCAATAAGCCTTGAAATATCCTGACGGATCGTCATCATATAAATAAACCTTACGTTATGGACCTGACCTCAGTGGAGGTTGGACCGGACCTGTTTTGGATGAATTTTGGTTCTCAAGGCTCTTTCACTTCCCACGATATCACTCCACCTCATGCTGTTAGCAGCAGATTTATGCAACACGTTATGCAAGAAGTGATGTGTGGCTGCTGGATGCAGGTGGACATGATCAGTGGGTTAGAGGTCTGATCAGCTCGCTTCCTCTAACGCCACACACCCACGTTTCAGTCACTTAGTTTTCATTTTTCCAATCTGAAGGAAAAATGGAGGATCACCTTTCTGAGATAACTTTAATCTGCAAAACTGAATTTACAGTCAGAGCTGACGGCCAGGATCAAAAGATTTCACTTTTTACCGCTATATTTAACCAACAGTGTAAATATTTCTGACATTTATCATCCGATACATATAAACTACATAACAGCTCTTAAAAATGATTTCTTGTGTGTTAACCTAGAAGAACATTGAGTTTCTAGAAGCATCTCTTAAATGAGGTCTGCAGTTTTTTCCTGTCATGTTTTGGCACAGTACACATCCTGAAAGAGGTTCTTCTTTCTGCACACACACGTGTTTGCAGAAGAAAAACACAACCTGGAGCTCATAAGGAGAGAGTTTTTTCAGAGCAGGATGAGGCGTTTAAACACCTGAGGAGGTCACCTTTCACGAACTTTACCGATACATCACTGTCAGGGAGCTGCAGTGACTCTGCACGGTTTCCATGTGAGGAAACTCTTCAAAAGCTCTGCACAGTTTTAAAGAGATTTTCTGCTAAAAATACAAATACGAAATGATATAGAAAGATTGATTGAGGGTTTTTTAAGGAAGAACAAACAGACAGGAGATGATGCAAACAACAAAAGGTTGTTTTTTTTTAAAAGTGAACTGGGATGTGATTCTGAAGTCAGCAGGTTAACTTTCTGCTGTCGTTTTCATTTTGTAATGATGGCGTCGGCTTTTTCACAAGAAAAATCTTCATGCTTTCTCACAAGAATGTAATGCTTCTCATTCTGGCACTTGAATCTGACATAGAAGGTCACAGTTAACCTGCCTGTAGTTTACAGTTATGAAATAAATGTGAGTTTTTCTCTTTTTATTTCAGTTCAGCTTATTTACAACACCAGTTTGCAGTAAAAGCCATCTCAAAGCACAGGTCCAGGTCATATCCAGTTATTTAGAGCCTATTTGAACAATAACTGTTGTTTTCTGTCAGGAGTTTGGAGAAAAGAGACAAAACACGAACTGAACCAGGCGTATTGTTCAATGTGGAAGGAAATCCTAGAGATTTTCTTATAGCAGCAATGGTTCCAGAACCAGTTACTGTGGACAGGATGTACTCTACTGAATGTTCCACCACACTTTCTCTGAAACTGCTATAAATTATAATTTTATCATAAACGATGCAGATATTATGTCCCAGGATGGGCTGGTGCTTGATGAAAGTAGCTTCCAGAGGCTGGATGGATCTGGACACTGCTGGAACAGCTGGCAGGAAAAGGAATGGTGAAAAAGGAAACTCAGTGTCTTCAGTGGTTTTCATGTCATTTCCTTCAGTGGTTCTTGGTGCAGCGCCCCCACAGGCCAGGAGGGGAACCGGTTTTTCAAAGGGTTTGGTTGGTTTGACTCGGTGCAGTGAGAAAGAGAACCACAGCAGCTGGAGATGGATCAAATGTTGCAGCTTTGGACTTCAGTTGAACCGAGTCTACCGGACTATCAGGTGGGAAAACAGAGTGGCTTTCATTCAGGTCAGTGAACGAGGGTTCAGATCTTTGCTGAGCCCTCTTAACGTCTTAGCAGCTCTGTTGGGAGTTTGCATTTCCAGATCCACGTGTGTTTTGTGTATCTGGCCTTTTGTGAGGGTTGTAGCTGTAGATACTGTTGTTGGGCTATCCAGTCATTTTGTGATACAAGCAGAATGCCTGTCCACCAAGTTTATGTCTCGTTTCTTTTAGAGAAGAAGACCTCTGCTTTGAAAAGTTTAAGGTCAGCGCTTTGTTTGTGTGGATGATGTGGCTCTGTTGGTGTTGTTGATCCATTCATTGATCTCTAAAGGTTTTACATTGGAGTGTAAAGGAGCCAGGATGATTGTCTGTGTTTGTGGTCTGAGGTTGTGGTTCTCAGCTGTGAAGTGGCCGATTGCTCTTTGTTGATGCGTGATGGTTGGATGGAGCCAAACATTGGAGCTTTCCATTAAACGGCTCCATTGAATGAAGGCGATCCTGGATACAAGCAGGTGAAACGAGCTTCCTCTATAGGAAGACCTCTATAGGAAAGGCATGTCTCTGTTTCTGTGTTGGTGGATCGGCTCTTTTTAACTCCACATCTGTAACTGCCAGGTAGAAATGAGCTTTTACTCTAAAATCCACAGCAGCTGCTTGAACAGGATGAAGTGTTTTGATTGCATTTTCCACCAACATCCGGCTTGTGTCTCTAGGTGTTCATTAAAATATTCCTCATCAATCATCCTGCACTTTAGGCTGAACACTTTCAGTAATTCAATTGAATATGATCCCATCATTGGAGTTAGGATTGCTTATTTAATTTAAGAGCATAAATTACATGCGTAATGGAAGCAGTTGATTTACAGTCTCCTGAGGTTAACGGACTGCAAACATTTTGGCTGCTGTGGGAAATATTGGGACAGTGAGAGAATAAAACTCCCAGCAGAGAAAGAAAAACTCTGAAACTGAGACAAAGTACCAGAGGGAGAGCCTGAGTCAGACTGTAATAGGTTTTATCTGAGGCCACCACTGATGTTTCACAGCCAAGAACGGGATGCAACGATCTGAACACCAGACTTCTGCAGTCCACGTGACTAAACAGAAACTTTCTTTTATCTCCATGATACATTTTTCATCATATAATTATTTTCACAAATAAATAAAGAAATGTTTAGGCTTGATAACTGTTTATTTCTGCTTTCTTCAGACAGGAGTACCAGTTTAGCCCACTAGGTGGCAGAGGTGAAGATAAATTCTCCTGCCTCAGGTTAGAAAACCATAAACTAAAATCTAAAACATTTCATTGTTTGAGAAAAACAACGAAATAACCAACATTTGAATGGCCTTGATACAACTAAATGCAGTCAATGTCTAATGTGAGTATTATGGGCTGTTGGAAGGTGAGTCTAAGCCCATTCCAGGTCTTTAATGTTCTGTATCTTCAGTCCATATATAGACCAGCCCCCCCAACAATGATCTGATTCCCCACAGCATTCAGAGTGAATCTAACTGCATAGACTGAGCAATTTAAATCCAAATTCATAAACTGGCCAACTCTGCAGAAAAACAGGAACATGTTTATTTTGTTTAATTAGTTTTTATAATTTTTCTGTTTATATTGTTGGACTGAAAGTGAATAAAATGGAACTTTGAACAGAGAATCATGTATCACCAAATCTGATCTGGACTGTACGCTGTCCCCCAGTACCCAGGCCGGCCGGGTACTGGGGGGGCGTTCAGGCTCTGGTAGGCGTCCCTCTTTCTTTACCCCCAGTGTTGCTCACAGGTCAGGCGGTGCTCTGCCCTCCCCTTTGTTATTACAGGCATGTTGGGGGTTCTGGGTCAATCTCCGCTGGTTGATGCTGAGCAGTCAGTTTGGGGGGGGGGGACATTTGGTTGCCATGGGGATTGGGTCCCAGGTTTGCCCTCCACAGAGGGAGATGACTGGGTCAGAGGGAGGTTGTTGCCCCACATCTCACCTGGTGCCTCTTTGCCCCGCAGGCTGCTGCTCCTGTGCCCTTATGTGGGGCAGATGGCTGCCCTGGGGCACTGCCTCGTTCTGCCTGGGGCAGCTGAGGCCTTTCAGGGCCGAGTTGACCTGCCTGAGCTGAGTGTTTCTACACTTTAAGAACTGAGCACCTCCAGGTGACAAAGTCGCTCACATACACACACACACACACACACACCCACCCCCACACTCAACACACCCACACAACACACACACACACACACGCACCCATACCTCTCTCCCTGGGGAAATGCGTTTCTTTTCAGTCTAAAGTATGAACGTTTCCCTTCCTAAAGACGGTGAGTTCCGTTGTTCGTTAACGGCCTGATTGAGAGCGTTCAGCCTGCTGATGCCAGGATGAGTTTTCTTCAGTATAAAGTTATTAAAAATGTGATTCCAGAGCACAACACTGCTTAATGATACTAAAGCGACTTGGATTCTTTAACTTAAAGAAAGGCAAAAAGGTCAAAAGCAAAGATGGCATTACTCCTCATAACAGTAACATCATCTGGTGCATATGTTTTAAAATCATAAACTTAGTTCTTTGTGGAACAAAATGTAACAGTTTAACCTTTTGAATGTGGAGATGCTTTAGACATAAGTAATTTGTTGGGTAATTGCAGCCAAAGAGAGTCAGACCAAGGACGGTGAAACAAATCACCGCTTGGTTTCAACTCCGCGCGATCTTCTCCGACAGCCTGAACTTGCCGTGAATTGTCCAGGACGGCGCTGGATATTTAAATTCTGTTTTGAGAGATTTCAAGCTGGCGGTCATTAAGACGGAGGGCAGCTGTAGGACATGGCAGTAGTTCGCTCATCAGTATGCATTTACAGCTCAACCACAAGGAGGATACATGGCGGCTGCACAGCAGAAATGTGAAGGAAAGCTTTGAGTTCATCAAGCAATTTTCTCTAATCGTTGGTTTCTATTCATGAATTTATCATGAATCCTGCTGACCTGAATGCACAAGAGCTTTCCCAACTGCTTACAAAGAAAGTATCAGAGGATTCAGATTTTCCTTTGAGACTTTTTAAAGTTTTTTTTTTTTAGCAAACATCCTTTTTTCTATTTCTCTCCGCCTTGCACTTTCCTTTTCTCTGATGTAAGTGCTGAAATGTTTTGAGTCTGAATCTGCTGAGACTTGCAGTCTAGTGAAAATGCTGTCATTAAATCCAAAACGCAGCACAGTTCCCGCTTCTTAAGGAATACGGTTATTGGGAGCTGTTGAGAGGCGCTAAATGATTCAGTCGATTTGCGTTCAGCTCATTTGGTAAAGACTTAACCCCTGAAAGTGAGCTGCAGATTTAACCCTCTGGAACCTGGTTTATTGTTTAGAGATGTGAAAGATTCCTTCTTCCAAATAAAATCTGAACCTGTGTGAAGACATGATGGTTTTTAGGTTAGTTCTCCAGTGCTTGGCTGTTTCTGTTCAGACCTGCTGTTAATGTTCATCCAGGCTAACCAGGATTTAGCGATGACCTTTCACCCCTGGCATGGAAATCCAACCTGAGATCAGATCGTAGCGACTGGCTCTACATGCAAATAAATATGAAGCCACTGAGGAATTAGCTGGACGTTGACAGATCTATAGAAAGGTCAGTAACGTCAAAGACATTTTTAATTTCTTTAACATTATTAATATTTAAACAGTGACTCTGTGAGGAATCATCAGTTTCATTTTTATATAATTATTTCAGCTACAAACTATCAGAGGTCAAAAAGCAACAGCATTGATCTAATATTAATATCTGTATTGATCCTGATATTGACAAATATTCTAGATCAGGTGTCAGAGATAATATGCCTGAACCATGAGGGCAGATCTATCATTATAATTCTATGCTTTGTACTCTGAGCAACATCATGCTTTATTGTTAATTTTACATTATATCAATAATTCCTAATTGGATTTTCTGAACTATTTGAAAGAAGGTTTGTTGCTCTTTACTTTTACATGTTTGATCAAGACAGTCAACCTGTTTTTATCAGTTTATTATTTATTTTACATCGGCTTTTCTAATCCTAAATGAAATTTGTTTTTACGTGTTTGACGGAGCTTATGAAGCTGTTGGTGTGTTTCAGTGTGCTCTACCAGTGCAGTTATCAAATACATTTTTAATTCGTAACATTTATGTCTGTGTTTAAAAAAAGAAATGTTTTAAGCCAGTTCTGATTGGTATAGCTGATACCAATCAGATATCGGTATTGGAAGTATCTAACCATACCCGGACCTGATGAGGTCTCAGCGGACGGTTCCCTTCACAGACGGTGATCTGCATCCTGTGGTTGTAACGAGGCGATCTGACCTGCTGCTGCCTTTGTGTTTTCTGGAATCAAACCAGCTACAGGCCAGGTGAGCAGCTGGTTCCTGCTCACCTGGCCTGCAGCAACCAGCAGGTATTACTGCTGCTCACCGGACATCTTCCTCTGGAAACCTGGCAGACGGTTCTGTGTGAAAATCTCAGTAAATCAGCCGTTTCTAAGCTCCTCGTACAGATCCGTCTGTCTGTCCGTCCGTCGGGTCGATCACATTATGCAGTTGCACTCTGTTCTGTTAATCTGAACAGCAGGACATTAACAAACTACCACCTGGACATGAACAGACTGCACTCGAGTCCCTCTGTATTGTCTTGTGTTGTCCAAGGGAACCAAACTGAAACACGTCGAGTTCAAAGACAAGCTCCAGTCAGAATTTAGCTCCCAGTTTTTATAAAGCTTGACCTTTTGACTTCAGTCGACCGACGGACCGACAGATATAAACAACCACGTCACACTCAGTCTCTCCTCTTCCTATCCCCGATCTGAAGCTCAGTTTGACTTTCACTTGTCTTCATGTCACGTTTCCATTTGATTGGCTCATTTATGATGCATACTAACTCACAAATCAAATATAATTTTATTTGTATAGCACATTCCAGCAGCAAGGCATTTCAAAGTGCTTTACATCATAACAAACACAAAAACACAAAGTCATGCAACATAGAATCAACAATCAAAACATGACATTAAGTCAAGAGTCATCAATAAATTCTTAATTGATTGTTTCAAATACGACTAAATAGGTGAGTTTTTAGTCGAGATTTAAAAGAAGTCAGTGTTTCAGCTGTTTTACAGTTTTCTGGAAGTTTGTTCCAGATTTGTGGTGCATAGATGCTGAAAGCTGCTTCTCCTCGTTTGGTTCTGGTTCTGGATGCAAAGCAGAACAGAACCAGAACATCAGGGGTCTGGAAGGTTCCGTTCAGTGATTTGTAAACTAACAACAATATTTTAAAGTCTATTCTCTGAGCTACAGGGAGCCAGTGGAGGGACTTTAAAACTGGTGTTATGTGCTCTATCTTCCTGGTTTTAGTCAGAACGCCAGCAGCAGCATCTGGATCAGCTGCAGCTGTTTGATTGATTTGTTGGACAGACCTGTGAAGACGCTGTTGCAATAATCAATACGACTGAAGATGAACGCATGGATGAGTTTCTCTAGATCTGGCTGAGACATTAGTCCTTTAATCCTGGAAATGTTCTTCAGGTGATAGAAGGCCGACTTTGTAACTGTCTTTATGTGGCTCTGGAGGTTCAGGTCAGAGTCCATAACTACTCCCAGGTTTCGGCCTGATCGCAGGTTTTTAGTTGTAATAACTGAAGCTGTGCTTTGACTCTAGATCTATAACTCTAGATGTATAACTCTAGATCTATAACTCTAGATCTATAACTCTAGATCGTTCCTCTTTAGGTCCAAAAATAATAACTTCAGTTTTGTTTCTGTTCAGCTGGAGAAAATTTTGTTTCATCCACACATTTATCTGTTCTAAGCATTAATTCAGTGATTGGATGGGGTCAAAGGTCACCTGGTGACATCATAATGTATCATCTGCATAGTCATGGTAGCTGATATTATTTCCTGTTATAACCTGAGCCAGTGGGAGCTTATTGAATCAGAAGATCCTAGGACTGAACCTTGGGAACTCACAATTGATCAGGTGTACCTAATAAAGAGGCCAGTGAGAGCACTTCATTATCAGCAGATTAAAATGTTAATATGTAATAAATCTAGGTCTGTATGTAATAAAGTTTAAGTTTTGCTGCTGATACAAAAAGCTTTTGGCTCATTTCATTTTGTTTGCCGATTTTAGAGAAAATATTAATATCAATGCATTTTTTCAGCAGTAAGACTATTTTCTATTATCTGTTTATCTAGCTCATCCTTAAGTTTCCTTTAGACTGTTTAGCTCTTGGCCTCTGTGTTGCATGAGTGTGTTACTCAGCCATGCAACCCGTCCTGGACGATGGGTGACCACAGAGCAGGACTGAACGAAGCTCTGAGCTGGAAGTGATTCATCAAGGATTCTTTTCTGTTTGAGTTTCTCAGAACCTTTTTATGTCGAACTGGAAGCGTTTTTCTGAAGAGAGTTTGTGTGTCACTGAATCTCGGGGTGTGTGTGTACTTTGAGTGTGTGTGACATCAGCAGCTCCTCTGCAGGCTCTGAGCGCCAGGTCAGCCTCTCCTGAAGCGAGCGAGCGCCTCAGTGATTCTGCCGCCCTCGGCTCTGCTGCAGGAAGAGGTCAGCCAAACAGTGGCGCCCCGACCGGAGACGGGACAACATTCCTGGTCCCTCTGTCAGGATTTCTCTGTGTGCTGACAGCTCTGCCAGGTGCGCAGCAGCAGAGGTCAGAAAGGGAGCGGCGCTCCGCATGAGCTTTTTATCACTCTTCCATGAACACACCGCATGCTTTTTTATTCTCTATAGGCACTCAGGCTTTTTATGGCTCATGAAATAACATTTGCAGTTTTGTGTGTTTAGCTAAAATGAACCTCTAAACAAATATATACTTTTTACAGCTTTGCACCTCTGCGCCATCGGTGATGAAAAATCTCATAACGCAGCTTTAAATCAGAGGCCGTCTAAATGAATGTTTACTTGGCTTTCTTTCATCCTACAAAGAATAAGACCATAAAAAGTTTTACAAAGACATATGAGAAAAACAATTTGCAACTTCAACCACGATTAAAACGCTTAAGAACCAACAGCTTAATGACATTAAGGCTGCATCATTCCCACCACCATGTTCAGTCCGCTTTAATCCAACTCCAGTCCGTCTGCCTATAAAATCCGGTTCGTTTGGGGAGATGTGAATGAAAGATCGAACTCTACAAACCTCAGTCTGGGTTCGGTTGACGGAAACTCTGCTTCAGTTTAAATGCATATGTGAACGCCAAGCGGACCGGAGACCGATCCAAAAGCAAGGAGTGGACTACAGCCCAGGGAATTCTGGGTAAATACAACCAAAACAAAAGTGCTAGCCTAGCGTTAGCCGGGGAAATGGCTCGTGATCTTTAGGTAAAGACTGAAGAGAAATTCTCCAAGCGCTAACTGACGCTACGCCATCTTTGTTTCCATCTGGTGAAGAAGGAAGTTGCTCTCAGTGTCTTTTTTTGTGTCATTTCCTTCAGTGGTTCTCGGTGCAGCGCCCCCACAGGCCAGGAGGAGAACAGGTTGGTTTGACTCAGAGCAGAGAGGAAGAGAACCACAGCAGTTGGAGATGGAAATGGAAGTGTTGCAGTTTTGGTTCCTACAGAACCGAATCCATCGCACTGGTGTGGAAACTCTCAGTGATTCTGGCTTTTTCACAGAACTATCTGAAGGTGCTACATGTCAGCAAACCTGGGTTTGTCCATACCTGCAAAAACTTTCAGCCTGCTACATTAATTACAAAGATCAGAACAGTTTGTGTAACAAAGATACTGTATGCTGAAAGCAATTCATTCAGAAGTGAGTACAGATAGGCACATTAAATGGACATGGTTTATAGTATTATTAATATTAGTATTAGTAATAGTAGCAGTAGTAGTAGTAGTACAGCCCCATTTCTGCCTTACAACTAGTTTTTATTTGTCTGTAATATCCAAATGTTCAGAAGATCTTTATTTTTGTTCAGAGTTAACAGAAATAAATCCCTGACAGGCTCCACAGTTTATAGATGATTGATGGAAGAACCGGAAATAAATCCTGTCTGTGATGAATTCATATACTATGAGATTCACCTATAAAAATATGTGAAACTGGTGAAATAAACTACGTTTTGATCATATTCTACGTTACGGAGCTGCACCTTCACTCATAAACACAGCCAGATCAAATGAGAACAGGCAAAGTTTTCTGTTTCAATTTTCCTACATCTTTTTGTTGAAGTTGAAATAAATCAGTTTGTACAGCAGGAAGGTAAAAGTGCCTAAAAATGCCCCACAGCTTCTGTTGCCCCCTCACACTGTGATTTCCGCCCCCATGCTGTGTGCAGACGCCATCAGACACATCATCCGGCTTCAAACAGAGCAGGCACTTCTTTTATGTAAAATCTGCATATAGGTGTTCAGGTGGCTGGTTGTTATTTTTCATCCTGTCCTCCATGGTAACCGGCTGACGCAGCACGCGGCGCTCCAGAAGGGCGGCGCTCCAGAGGGGTTGGGAAGGGGGCGGCCTCTGGGCCGATCCCAGACCCGCTCTGTCTCCTGGCAGGACGCCTCACTGTCCCAACATCCAATGGCCCCCGACACATTTCCAATAAGTTCGTCACCTTTTTTCTGTTCTCCTGAATATACATCAGAGCAGCCAGGGTCTCAGGAGAGGCGTCGATCACTCGTCTCCCTTCAGCTCTCTGATTCTGTCTTTAAGCCTCAGGGCAGCTGCTTCTTCCTGACAGATGGAAGGAGAGCTGATCTATAAACCCTCGGCTTCCTTATACCACACAGAAAATATGGTTCAAAAGCTGGAAGCCTCAAAGCAAACTGATGATCATGGTGTCTGGAGTTTTGAGTGAAGAAACAGTGAAGACAGCATTTTCTCCTCTAATAAAGGGGAAAGTTGAATCTTTTGTTGGGGTTTATTTTTTATTTAATAGTTTTTTCATGCCTGGAGTCAGAACACAGGCCTCCATCATCGCCTCCATCACAACTCGCATGGCGCCGACCTCAGGATATTTCCCCACACTGGGTGGGTCCGCATAAAGATGGCCGCCGTTGCCTGGTTGACCTGAGTCAGGCTGGAGTCGAAGCTGGTGGGAAGTTCAGACAGAGGATGTACTCTAAGGCCACTTCTAACGCTCCATGTTCATGTAGAAAGAAACCAGCCAAGGTATCAGGATGAGCATGTGGACGTCCATACGTCCAGTTTACCTCTGGGTTCTCCCTGAGATTCATCTGTCCAAACAGAAATAAGTTCAATCATAAACAGGAAGTGATGTCCAGCCATACCAGTGTCCTAAAAGAACCATTAAAAGAATTCAGTGAGAACAAGTTGGTTTAACACAGGTCAGCATTTCACAGAGTTGAACTTTTAAATAAGTTGAGCTGCAGTGATTCTCCTCACAGCTGTGATGCCTGAAGTGAACTCAGTTCCTCCACCAGCTGCAAGACGCCACGATGTGCTGCATCGTCCTCATCCTGCCGTCTGCGACCCGAAACAACAAAATTATCCTGTTTACAAACAGTCTCAGCGCTTTGAGGGTAACTGCAGTCATTACAGCAGCTGGAGGGGGGGCTCCTGTCAGACGGCCCGCTGTGCGTAGGCAGCATCATAACCTGTACTTATCCCTGAGCGGCCCGAGCAGCTGGGTCTGAAGTCTCAATTGAGCTGGGAGAAGAGGATTCCCCCGCTGACACGGCACTAGTGCTGCACTTTGCCAGCGGTTCATTTAATGAAGCGTCTTGTGAGGACCACCAGGGGGCGGCGAGGCGTTCAGGTTCACCGGCTCTGGAAGATTTCCTCCTGTGTCAGCTGCTTCGCCCCAAAACTCCGGCAGTTTGTGTAAATTAAACACCCACATGTCTCCAGTCAGTTTTTATTAAACCCTGAAGGAGCAATAATTAATTTATGACCTTTACTGAACAAAGGATCTTCAGCACATGAGGGTGAAGTTCCTCCACCTGCATGCTAACAGGCTGGCAGGGAAGATTTAAAGGCCGACTTTCATGTGTCATTTCTGTTTGATTAAAGGAGTCTGACTGACTTGGAACAAAGAAATTTACTTTAGACCAGAGTGCTGGACTGAATCAGTGGGAACCTGCTCTGTCTTTCTCCAAAACGCCTGCAGCGACATGGAGACGTCAGGCGCCGACCTGGGGTCAAAGAGCAACGGGAACCGTTCAGGGAGGACAGCAGGGAACTGGGAAACCATCATCCAGAGAAGAACGGCTGGATGTGGTTGGATGTGGTTGGATGTGGTTGGATGTGGCCATGACGAGTCCGGAGAACTGCTTCTCATCCAACAGGCAGGGTGGGATTTTCTGATTACTGTCAGGAATAACAGACTTAGAGTCCCAAACTAATTTATTTTCTAAAGGCTGCTCTGAGGAACCTGGATGCATCAGGAGGCGACTTATAATGTGATGCTTAAAACCGGCTGCATGTTTTGTTCGATAAATTTGAAGTAAAAATGTGTTTTATTTGTCCACACACTCAGATTAGTTTTTCTTCTTGCTATTTTAACCTAACAGACGTTTCTGCACCAGAACACACAGAACTCACTGCTACAGCTTTGAACTGATTAGCTGCATTTTAGCAACAATTAAAAGCCAATAATTTGCTTGAACTCTTACGAAACATTTTCTTTTCGCTTTGCTGCTTCTTGTAAAGAACATGAGAACTCCAAACCTAAATACACTTTTGTAAAGTTCTAGACAAAAATCTAAAAATGAGGGAAGAAAATTTATTGCAAGGTTACATTATTGGATGGAAAAAGATGCCTCTAGTAAAAAATTTTATTCCTCAAAATGCATTAAGTTCTTACTTTAGGACAGGTTTGGTTTTCCAGTGAAGGAGCCCTCGCAGCCAACACGCCCATTAGCACCACTAGCAGAGCGGCGGCTCTTGTTTTAGCTGCAGATAATGAAGAAAGTGCAGCTAATGGGGATCCTCAAGATTCAAATTATTTCATGAAAACAGAGCAGCAGCCAGAGAATAAAAGCTTTTAAAAACCCAGAAATGTCAGCTTTCTGAAAAGTTATTCCTAATTCACTGGTATTGATCTAAAATTCTGTCAAACCCCTGTGGAGATTTTCACCATCATTTCACAATATTGGGTGGCACAAATCATCATAATTGGCCCTTTAACTGCTGAGCTTTTATTTTATCAAGGTGAAGAAAATCATAATAGGTTTTTTGAAGAAAATGAGTTTATCCTCCAACCCTTCCACTGACTTCTCCTTCACTGAAACCCCAGACAGGAAAAAGAAACCCTGACTCTATGAGTCCGGCTAATGATTCATTGGCCTCTGCGGCGCTAATAAAGCCGACCAGAAAGCGCTTTGAAGCCACAGGGGGCAGCCGGCCTAATGGAAATTACACCTTGATCACATTCACCACAGCAAAACAGTGGGTCTTATTAAGATGATCGACAAATAGCAGCATTTTTCATCCGTAAACGAGGTCAGGCAATCAGCACTTGATGTGCTTCTCCGTCTTCTCACAACAGGAAGCTGCTGGGAATCAAGTGAGTATTTATAACTTTCCTTCTGCATTTAAATAAACTGGATTCTGTCAGGACTTTAAGCAGAATCATTACAGAGGTGTAAACGGATGATAACGCTGCCAACTGTTCGGCAAAATGGATGGAAATTAGATATGGAAAGTTCAGAAGATGACGATGTCAGACTGAAATGATTTCTACTGATGAATGTGTGGAAAATGTGTTTCAATAAAACAAGAAAAGACAAATCACGACACTTTGCTGATCAGTTGTATTAATAATTGACCATAAAACGATGCCAAATGGAATTACGAAAATAAATTAATGGAAACACGACAATTTAGAAAAACCTGCTGGTGGTGCATTAAAGCTTCGTCCTGCTGTCATTTCTTACTGGCAGTAAGACAGGACTACTGGACTGCAGCAACCCCACATCATAATGCTGCCTCCGCAGGCCCACACTGCATCATATCATCCTGACGTTCCCATCTCTCTGGAAGAGGCCAAGTTAATCTGACCACATGACCACGTTGCTCCAGAGTTGATGATTGATAATGAAATGAAAAATACCTGTTTGTTTACCTAAATCCGGGTGACTTTTTATTTTAGCCAGAAAGTGTAGCTTAAAGTCTTATTGAGTAACTTAGTGACTGTTTTAATTCTGAGCTTCTTCAGAAACTCAGGACATTGATATTAGCATTAGCTGCTACATGTTTAGCATTGAGATGCTACTAAAGATTAGCATTAGCTGCTACATGTTTAGCATTGAGATGTGTCAAGAAAACTGGTATGAGGTTTGAGATCTATCCAGGTACACACAGAAAAAGGTGCATGAAGGCCTGAAGGAAATAAAGCAATCTTGTGTTTTGATTTATAATGATTGAGTGTTTTGATAATGATTAAGTTGAACATGGATGAATACAATAGGTGTGATGACTGTATGTAAGTAATCACTGAATGATTCTGAAGTGTACGAATCATGATCTGTAATAACATGACAACAATGAAATGATTAAGGTTTGATGATTTATAATAAGTGAAAGAGGTGATTAATGCTTATGATTAATGCTTAATGGAAATCAGCACATAAGTTTTTAATATTTGACTGTGTTTAAAAGTTAATCAGAGAAAAGCACATAGTTTTTAATGTTGAAAGGATAGGGGAAAAAGGAGAAGGGGAACTTGTGAGTTCCTGCTGTCGCAAGCAGTTCTGAACAGATGGCCAGACGCACAGGATGGGTGGGGCGGTATGGTTGGCTAAGAACAACACGCTGAGGAAAGGACGGTACTTTCCATCCCAGCCAGCAGACAGGAGGGGCCGAAACCACGTAAACTAACACTCCCCATACACATACATGGCAGAGAACTGTATATAAGCAGACGGAAAAGGAGAAGTTCTTGTTCTTTGTCTGCGGCACCGAAGTAGAGCTAACAGAAGAAGCAGATCAAGGAAACAACAGTAGACCACACCCTGGAGCCACGGGGAAAGCTGAAGCTTCGTGCCACCAAAGGGAGACAAGTTCCAATCGTCCAACCCGGGTTCCTGATTCGATCGTCGGTCTTACCTCAACCCAAACATTGCAACAGACTTGGAGAAAGGACAAAGGTCCCGGAGGGATAAAAGAGTTGGGTTTTCAAAAGCAATTGAGCCCTCTCTACTTTGCTTCCATTCTAAAGAGGATTTTTTCACACAAAGGATAAAGACTCAGACCAAGGTTTTCGGACGTTCCTGTTGCCAAAGATCCACCACCAACTGGGTATGAGTTGAACTCGCTTCCTAAAAAGCTATCTCAGAATCTGTGACATAGGTTAGGGAAAGAGACAGTAGGGTATAATTGTACATGTTGATCTTATTACACTGCTCTTGAATTATATACAATTTATTATTGATTTGTATGTCACATATCCCTGCTTAAGCTTGCTTAATAAATTCATACTCTAAAATTCTAATGAGGTTGGTGGACATTGGAATTAATTGAGTCATTTAATCATTTTTCAGTTCTTTTACTAAAGGTAAAACTAAGGTACATGGTTCTAGTGAAAAGGAGGCTTCATAATTTCCTTTGGTGAGAGTAAAATAATGACCCAGGGACTTACATCCAAGTCACTAAATCTAGTCTAGTCGGTTCCAAGAGCTAGTTATATTTTAGAAAGCGAGCTACCGTTAACAGAAGTGGTTATTGGAATTATGCAGCTGTGAGGGCTACTCAGCTGATTGTTCCTTAACTGAAAAGGGTCGTAACTTCTGGATTGGAGGTAGTTAGAGCTAGACGAATCGCTTTCGACACCAGTTTAAATAGATTATCTCTTATAGATCTCGTTTAGGGTAATACCCAGGTCTTAGAGATTTTCCGGACCTGTTAGACAGAGAACTGGTCAGTAGTCAGCCCCGGAGGGTTGTGATGAAGTGGGCGGGGCTAGCTATTGCAGGATAACGGACAGATGCTACTAAAGATTAGCATTAGCTGCTACATGTTTAGCATTGAGATGCTACTGAAGCTAGCTTCACTGATAGGCTAACTGCTTCTAGCACAACTTGAACACAACAAAAGTCTTTTCCAGCGTCCAATCAGATCAGTTTTAGAATCATGAATTAATGGGACCAGAGAAGCGAATTTGCTGTTGTTTGTGGATGTGCGTCAAATTTAAGGGCGTACCAGAAACGCACGAGCAAGGTTCCACTCCGAGCATTTGTACGTAAAAAAAAAAAAAAAGTGATTAATTGCATCACATTTTATAAGACATTAAAGTTTATACAGATAATTCATCAGAATTAATGAACTAAGCCCAGGAGGAAAACAGAAAATATTCCCGCAGGCCCAAATGTACCAATTTTCTCTGTGATAAATTACATAATTGCTCTTTTTTGTAATGTTTCAATGTAGTAGTTTATTATCTTTGATTTAAAGTATCATTTATTTATATTAATAGAGAATTTAGTCAGAAACATAAAGGTCAGCTGTTACACTGAGGGAAGCGTTGGCTTTCATTCTGATCATTTTTCTCCCAAATTACTGACTCTCACATTGAGCCGCTCTGTCAGACGTCCTTGCATCAGACTACAAATGTTAACCTTAACAAGCTGCCTGCATAAAGTCTGCACAGCTGCCGGGTTCTTCCATCAAACAGACATACAGGGAAACATTCACAAGCTTTCCGCTCGGCTCTCCCATCCACAGATCATCTCCTGCCCTTTTGCCCCGCGGCCCTCTGCACAGCTCCTTTATGAAGTCTGGAGATATGTGCTAACTCGGCTTTCCCACCAAACTCCTCCTGAAGGGAGGCGAGCGGCAGGGCCCTCGGCAGCATCACCAGGTCAGCTGCGTCCGTATGAGGAAGTTCAGGAACTGAACTGAACTCATTACACGGACGATGTCGTCTGACTGGAAGATGCTGCTTTGAAAAATCTCTTTTAGTTTCATTTGTAAAGAGAAATGAGGAGCAGAGAAGTTTTTTTATGAAGCAAAGTGAAGTAAAACCTTCCTCTTTGCTTCCAGCAGTCTCCATAGGACTTCTTCTTCTTCTTTTTGATTAAGTGGAATATTATCATTGGACTTTCCATCCATCCTCCCTGTAATCGTCATAGTAACCTCCCTTTATTCCCACCTCATCCTGCAACAATTCCAACGTCATGATTCAGATACGCTGCATAGTAATCTGCCTTGAGAGGAAAATAAATCACTCTGCCCTCTGCAGCAGTTCACACCGCTGTCTGTGCCAGGCTGTCGCTGCTGATGACAGAAAGAAACGACTGAAGCTCTGAGGAAAGTTTGTTGATTCATTCAGAGGTTCAGATTTTATCTGTAAAATTAGATAAAATTCTGTTTATTGTTGGCAGGGAAACGGGAATCCATTACATTTTTTAAAGGTTTAATTGTTAGAATTTTAGATAAATAATCCAAACTTTAATAATGTTCTCCACCAACCCGTCTGAGACAAACCTCTAATATTCATCTCTTTACTTTTTTATTTTCAGGCTCTGAATCTTAAAGCTCTGATTTTATGATGAGTCATTTTTGCTCCTCCTGATGAAATTCATCCAGAGACATAAAACCTGCTGGAGCCTTAAAAAAGAGCCAACACGGCTTATTTTACAAATAGTTTCACTGTAAAGTTTATCTTCAGTAGAAAAGCTCAGACTTTTGGAATAAGGAGAAATAATCTTATGAACTTTGAGGAATTAATAAAATGCATAACTGATTTTATGATGAAGCAGCTGGATGGAGTTATAAGATGTGAGTTTGCTCTAAATGACACTGAAATGATTTGTCTCTTTTCCTCCCATCTATTATAATTATAACATAATTATCTGGGCTTTCCCTAATTGTTTAAAGAAATATTAATCAATCTGTATGCAAACTTCTGATTCTGAAGACATTATTAATAAATAAATCTGACTGTTTATTGTGGGATTTAACCAATAGAAATAACTGTAGTGTTTTTAACATTTGGTCTGATTTTACTGCGGAGAAAAAAAGATGTATGTAAACTTCTGGTTTCTACTGCAGAGATCAAACTAAATTCAAACCTCTGAAGGTTTATTCTCTCTTATCCTTCAAGTTTAATTATGATCCAACTGTCCATTCGCCTCATAAGGATAAAAAACTTTGCAATTCTTTTTAGCGTCTCAGATAATCACAGCGTTGTTTATTGTTCTTGATGATTTGGGCTCATTATGCATTCATATGATTTAAAACCAGCTCACTGCAGCGATTAGATTAAAACGTTGCTCCTAATCCAGGAAGTAAATCAACCTGCGGCTCAGCAGGTGAAGCTGCTCTCAGCGGAACGTCGCCATGTCAATAACCATAAGGAGAAATTAGAAACATTTATTCAACAAAGTGTTGACACGAGTGCTTAATCAACAAGTCTGCTGGAATCACTGAAGATTTCCACAGCAGCCAGAGACTCCTGATGGAAACAGCAGGACAAATAAACCCAGAACTTTTTATTTCCCTTTATTCTGCTCAGACTTTAAAGTTCATAAACTTATAACTGATTGCAAAATACAAAACTTGCAGCTTTTTCAGTAATTCAATAAATCTTAATTTTCTTATTTTTTCCCATTTTTTTGTATTGTGTCAAATCAAATAGAATATTTAGTGAAATAAAACATATTAATCAGAATGAATTGAGGTGCAGCGATGAATCAAGTCGGTTTTTGCTGCTTGTGTATTGAATCATTGTTGAATTCTAGATATGCATGAATGATTGAGTACAAAGCAGAGATCTATAAAGGTTATTTACAGTTAGATCATCTGAGAATCTAATAAATTTCCATTGAAATTAAAGTTATAACATGTCTGGACAACTTTGTACTCATTCTTCTTTATTGATGAATGTCTTTCAGTTTTTGTATTTTGTGTTATAATTAGCTTTTTCTGTTTACAGAGGAACAAACTGACTAAAATTCATCAATATCTACAAATCTATTTTTATTTCCAAGTTTTCTTTCACAGTAACCAGACGGTTGAGATTGAGACTCCGACTCAAGTCACATTTTTACAAGTAACAAAAATAAGACTTAAGACTCGACTTAAAGATTTAAAACTGGACTTGGACTCTGGAGTCTTTGTAACATTTAATATCTGATACAGATGAAAGAAGCTGCTGTCTGAGCTCCAGCTGCACATTTTACTGTGAAAGGATCTAAACCAGTGATGGTTTTATTTTCTTCATCGCATCAAAAATCACCTGAAACAGACAAAACCCACGAAACATTCCAGTCACAGTTAATATGATAATAAAAGACGTTTTCTGAGGAAAGGCAGTTTCAGCCCTGAGTGAAGCTGAAGTTGAAGGGCTCCGAACAGCAGGCGAGGGTTCGGTCAGCGCCTGATTTAATAAATCATATTCCCTCAGAGCCTTCTGCAGACCAACATGATGCAACCGGCACGTGTTCCTGATACATGCAACACATGCTAACTGGGTTGTTTAGGGCTGAACAGATGGAAACGTTCGAAACTCCCACTGTGTGCTTTCACCAATAATCCGACAGATTCCAAAGCAACTCGCACAAGTTTCATCCAAAGCTGACAAACTCTGGTTTATTTAGTCAGTGTCACAGAACCAGCTGATGCATTTGTCAGGCAAAGCTTAAATAATGTTTGGAAAGGCTCACTCTTTCAGAACCTGCAACACTTCATGTCAGCAGATGAAATAAGGTTATTTCTGATGTGTGCAGCTCAGGTTGCTTCCTGTTAGACACACAGGCGTTCCTCAGGTTTAATAATAGATGCAGCGCATACATTCAGAGCTTTTTATGCTTTCTTCTCATTCTGTGGGTTTGTGTGAAACGGCTCATATATTCTTCAGTTCTTATTTGACAAAAACACGTAAACAGTTTCTTTTAGCAGATCTAAAAATGTCAACACAACAATTTTGTTGTCCTTGTGATAATGACAATAAAGATTTATCTTATCTTATCTTATCTTATCTTATCTTATCTTATTTCTTCTTATGAATAAATAAAGATTAGAATCCATGTGTTTAACGCTAAAATATAAGAATGAAAGTTTCTGATTTAACAAATGAAGTTTGTCTGGTTTGTTATATTAAACATGTAAAATATTGTCGTCTGTTCTGAACATATCAATCTGCAGGTAAATGAAAACGGCTTTAAGACACTTTGCAGATCCAATAAAGTGAAGAGCCGGCGCCAACTTTCTACTTGAAGCAACTTTTTGGAGATATAAAGCCGTCAAAGCTGGCAGATCCCCCTCAGCCTACAAATGAATCTGATTATTTACCACAGCTGTCGGCTTCAGTGAAAGGCATGTCTGGTTTAAATGTCAGACTCATCTACAGAATGTGTGCATCAGTGATATCAGGCCTACCAGCAGCTATAACCCGGCTCTGCTTCTAAATTACCCTCTGAAATGACAGCAGAGCTTTGCTGTCTGCAGCATTCCTCTGCTGGAAAAAAGACGCATTTTCATATCCAGAATCAAATCCTGGAGCTGAAGGTCTGAGCATGAACTTCTAACTTGCAGCCAGACTTCAGTCTGAGTGACACGATAATTAATCTGGAGTTTGTTTCGTTCTAGCTTTCTGTATTTCCTCCTGATGCTTCAGATGTTGCAAAGCTGCAACATTTGTTCCATTTCCAGCTGCTGTGGTTCTGTTTCTCTGCTCTGAGTCAAACCAACCAAAACCTTTAAAACCTGTTCCCCTCCTGGCCTGTGGGGGCGCTGCAACAAGCACCACTGAAGGAAACGACAGAAAAACCTCAGAAGACACTGAGCGCAACTTCCTTCTCCACCTCATGGAAACAGAAACTGAGGCGTCAGATTTGATGTGTGGAGGATTCCTCAGTCCTTCAACACCTGAATCATTTCCAGACCTTCACCAAACTTTATGGCATGTAAAGATAATCCAGCTATTCAGCGCTCATATTAATGCAGTAATTTATTCTAAAGGAGCCTCAACAAAGTCTTGAGTGAGTAGAGATAAACATAAATATCCTTTTTAGTGAACTCATTCTAATTCATGAGTAATAAAGATTTTATGTCAGATCTAATCAACAACATTTCAGGAGATTATTGGTTGAAATATTTTCCCTCTGTGACTAAACTACCTGAGTTTCACTTTCTGAAATCAATGACAAAATATTGATCTATTTTCTACTCTAATAGTTTGAGCCGTTTTTTGTTACATATATTCAAAAGAACTAATGAAGGAAATTTACCTGCTTTATAACTCCTGCATTTTAACTGATATGTACAGTATCTCTTTCAGTCACATAAATGGTTGGATTTTTTTCAACCTTTTTCAGTCAATTCTTACAGTTTTGTTCATTTATTTAGTTATTTTTAACGCTTGTGCTGAGATTTGTGCTACAGCCATCCCCTCTGATGCTTTGCAACATGGTAACAAATAAAAATGACAATAAAAGTTGTTACTTCAGATGATGTGACTGAATCCTGAGACAAACAGCAACAAACCAAACAGCAAAAGAAACATGAAATAAATGCAGATCATAAAGCAAAACCAGAGTAACAAACAGAAACATCAGGTAGAGCTTTGCAGAAAGCAGAAATAGGTCATCCAAAACCACAAAGTAGCAGAGAAATAATATCTGTTTTATAACCAACACTTCCATAATATCTGTTTTATAACCGACAGAATCGCCCTGACAGTCTGAAGGTCAGAAAACATCCAGATGTGGTCAGTTATCCTGGAGCTGCTGGAGGTTCGGCTGCTGCTCCGGTGAAAAGCTTCCACTGTTTTCATCCCGGTGAGTGAACACAGGCTGAACTAAGTTGAATGCATAAACATGTCAACAGCTTCAGAAGCTCATCCATCTCCAGTCTAAAGTCTGAACAAAACCTGCAGACTCTCTGCAGTCCTGCTTCAGGCCGGGAGGCAGACGGCGATCCTGCGGGAATCTTCCTTCATGTCGGATAATAAGTGAAGTCGGAGCAAGAAAAACTTTCTAATTGATAATTGATTGTGTGCTCATTAACAAAGGTAAGGCCTCCAGCATGCAGCTCTCCGACATCATTATTGAGCTCATTCATTCGCTCCACAATGACAACTCATTTAATCGAGCCAATCGGATCCAAACAGCCTGTTGATCTCTTCATGTCTACCTGCGAGCTGCTGGTGTGGCGCTGCAGCTCCGACGCCTCCAGCCTGCCGCCAGCCGCTCATGAAAGTTCCTTCCTGGCGTCTGCTTGTCGAACAGCGATCCAACACGCACCCATCTGTTTGTGTCGGCGTTAATCATATCGGTTCTCTTGCCTTATTGTTCCAGATGGCGCCGATAATTGCATTGTTTCATCTGCAGATGTTTTATGGTGCAGTTCTGCTGCACAGCCAGCTGCGGTTCGAACAATTAATGTGAGAATAACCATTTTCCCGCTCAGGTTCCGACTCACTAATGGTGCGACCGTCACCATCAGAACCACTGGAGACATTTTAACAGACAAATGGAATCCAAGGGCGGGAGCAGTTCCTGTCTGCTCCACCTGCGTCTGTAGACAAAGATAATCTTTTGAAAATTCTCAGCAATATTAGACACCAACATATTTACATGTTTATTCACATTCTTACCATTTAAAGGCATCAGATGAACCTCTGAGTTTTTCCTTGCGTGGGCTGATGTTCTGCATGATCCAGATGTTGGGTCGTTATCTGCAGAAGCTGAAGAGATGCTTAGAAAGTAAATCAGCCATTTGAAGCAGCTGTTGGACGGGGACGCTATCGACGAGCAGCCGGACTGGACCGGACCGGACTGGACCGGTCAGCACTGTCCAGGACGACCACAGAAAGTCATTAACTTTAGTTTTAGGCATAAATCTGTGGAGGAAGTGCATTGAAATGCCAAGTGGAGAGTCACTTATTGCAGGGAAATTTATTAAAATTTTGAACATGAGGAATCAGGTGGATTTAACTAAACCAAAAACTAAGAGCTCTGATCCAACACACAGCAAACCAAACGCCTGAGAGAATGAAGAATAAGAATCCAAAGGAATGAAAATGATGAAGAAATTGGATTTATTTGTGCTGTTTCATCTGAGCCTGGAAACAGTTTTTATTTCTGAAAATTCTTTGTTTTAGGATCCAGTCCAGATTCAGTCAGTCAAACATTTACATGTAATCATCTGTTCATGACCAACTGGAAAAATTGTTTTCTATTCCATCCAGCGACTTACTTTGCAGCAATCCCTCCTCCTTAACAAGCACGTGGCGACAGTGGACAGCTGATTGCATGAGCAGTCCCTCATTCTGAGAATGCTGAAATTTTCTATATTCCACTCATACAACACAACTAAAGTGGTAAAAGCTGCAGGGAGTCAAGTGGGTTAAAGTCTGGTGTTGGCTGGTTTCCCTACAGAGTGAAATATTAAATGACTTGGCCCCAAAGAGCTCCAAACGTACATTATGCAGCCGCTTCTCATTATTTTGGAGGCATAAAGCAAAGCAGCGACGGCGGCTGGAACAATGGCTGCAGCAGTCTCAGTTCCAGGGATTAAGTTCTTGCAGAGGTTTGCTTCCTGCTCTGCTTGTTTTGTTTGGCTGCAAACATCCAGAGCATTCAAAGTGAAGGAGTTTCCCTCTGGTGGGAGGAGCAGCGCTGAGACATAAACTTTAAGAGTCACATAACCTACAGGGTCAGAAGTGAAACGTTGGTGCAGTTTCTGCTCAGAGGAAGCTGAGGAGCCCATTTCCCCTAATCGGCTGTGTGAGCAAAACGCCGCTGATTCAATCTGAACTTGACGAATGTTGCTGACTGAAGGAGGACGCTCCAGCAGCCGGCATAGCAATTTAGAAAGCGGCCTTATTTTCCTTCACTATTGTCTGCTGGCGGCGACGTCATGGTGACCACCGTCGCATTACCGCGCAGACAGCTGAGCATCAGCTGTCCCATCTCAGAGAGCTGGCGCTGGGAGATGAGGGTCAGCAGACCCCCGTCCCACCTACCTTCATCTACTCAGCTGAGGCAAAGGTCACATCACGATTCCAGCTCGCCGCCGCCGCTCACACCCCATCAGCAGGGAAATGATATCAGTAGCAGGCGGGAACAGCTGGGGGATGGAGGAGAGAGTATCAATTCTCATTTCAGGACCGATGTACAATTGTTTTGTTTGTCCTAAATGCCGGGATGGAGCTGAATCCTTTCACTGGCGCTACTGGAAGTTTAAATTCAGCACTTTTTCCTCATTATCTCACAACCACTGAGCTTTAACTGTTATTGTAGGAAGCACAAAGCAGCAGCACAATGCTAATCTTACAGTGAAAAGGCGTGGCAGGACATCTCCTGTTAGGAATCTAATTTCCTTTGTGCTCGCCGAATCAACCGGTGAATCGGTTTAATTAAATCATGTATAATTCAGGACCTCACAGCCGCACGCGTTGGCTCCGGTGTAAACGACCAAGCAGAGAGCGGCTTGTCGTTACTAATGAAGTTTGAGATGTTTGCAGAATGAGTGAAGATCTGATCTGTCCATTCAGAGGCAGAGATTTAACTAAACACACAAAAACCACCAGCAGGGGAAGAAAGCAGCGTCTGTTCTGCAGCAGGAGAGAAAAAACGTGGTGATTAATGGCTGAAGAGGCAAACATGAGAGCAGTGACACATTAGGTGATCAGAGGAGGGACGGTAAAATGAAGTGGTGCAATGAGGAGCTGAATATGTGCAATGGGTCAGAGCACACCAAATGGAAAATAACTAATCACTGGCATCATAATAGCTCTGCAGAAAGGCTGTTTTGTCTCCATTTTGGGGAAAGTAGGCAATTTAGGCGGTGATTTAAAGCCGGAGCAGGACAGGAGAGAGGAGGAGCGGTGCAGCTTCACCCTGATGGAGATCACTCAAACACGCCGCTGTCACTGAAGACCGCACAAAACAGAAAGCATATTTCAGCTTCTGCCTCATTTTTCAAGCTTAAAACTATTTTTTCTCTCTTTAACTTGGTTTTCTTTTTACTGAATCAGCGCTTTGGTTTCAACAGCTCAATGACCTGCTGTATTTGCCTTTTTCCACCAATCAGATGTTGGAGGGAAACATGCTTACAGGACCGCTTTTAAATCACTTTATTGTGCACTGCTTTGAGAAATGTCAATACTGCTGTTGTCAAAGTAATTTAGTTACATGCTTCTCTGGCCTGGGGACAAACTGGGAGCTGAAATGTAACGTTTGGATCTTTGATGGTTTCTGCTGCTCAGGTGATGAAACAGGAGCTCCGGGGTTTGTGGGGAACCGGTCACAATGTAGGAGGACGTCCACTGGGTTCCAGTCCAGAAAGGTTTCAGACTCAGACATCACGTTACCGTAAACCAGAGGTTAGTAAGAATTTATGAAACAATCTGAAAAAACAGTTACATCATGCAGGACTCTGAACATTAAAATCATGCTTTTAAAATAAATTCTAATAAACAAACAAGTAACCAGAAATATCTGTCCATCCATCCGTCCGTCCATCCATCCGTTCATCCATCCATCCGTCCGTCCATCTGTTCATCCATCCATCCATCCATCCATCCGTTCATCCATCCATCCGTTCATCCATCCATCCGTCTGTCCATCTGTTCATCCATCCATCCGTTCATCCGTCTGTTCATCCATCCATCCGTCCGTCCATCCGTCTGTTCATCCATCCGTCCGTTCATCCATCCATCCGTCCGTCCATCCGTCTGCCCGTCCATCCATCTGTTCATCCATCCATCCGTCCATCCGTCCGTTCATCCATCCATCCGTTCATCCATCCATCCATCCGTTCATCCATCTGTTCATCCATCCATCCGTCCGTTCATCCATCCATCCGTCCGTCCATCCGTTCATCCATCCATCCGTCCGTTCATCCATCTGTTCATCCATCCATCCGTCCGTTCATCCATCCATCCGTCCGTCCATCCGTTCATCCATCCATCCGTCCGTTCATCCATCCATCCGTCCGTCCATCCGTCCGTCCATCTTATGAAGTGTGTGGGAAACCTGGAGTGCAGAAATGGCAGGAAGCTGCAGTTAACAACATTTCCCATAAATTATTTGGAGCTACAGAAACATATTTGATGAATTATTAGAAAGTTAGAATGAATCAATCTAATTCTGAATATTAAACTGTCCTCCTTGGTGCAGCAGTTAACTGTTATGTTTTGGGAATGACATTCATAACCACAACCTACAATCAAATTAAACTGAAAGCAGCCATGATAAACCACAGATACATTAAACTGATTGGTAAATAAATCATCCTAAATGTGATTTGCTTTTGGGGAAAGTTTGTATTATTTCCCGTTTGGGCATTTTTTCTACATTTCATTGATTGTTGCTAAGCAGCTGAAGCTGTTTACATCGGGAAAAGTGTCAAAATAAAACCTGAGTTGTTGACTGGTTTGTTGGATCGGAGGCAATCAGATTAGCACCGATAGCAGCCGAGGCCAAGAGTTTTAATATCAGCATACAGATTTTTATTGAAATGTGCAGATGTAAATCCGTGAGGCTGTTTGTCCAAACTAGGAGGATCTTCCCTGTGCTGGCTGACAGATTTTATTCTGAGGAATTTCATATCCAGAACTGGACATAATTCTGAACAATTGCTCTGATATTTATAATGAAACAGTTCATTGGGATTTTCTGGTGCTTTTTTTGTTCTTTTCAACAATTTTTCCTGCTGTAGTGTGAAAATAATCTTCATTAATTCGATACCTTTATAGTCAGTGACACATAATTGTTTCTATTATCTGAAGCGTTTAAATAAAGTCGAATCTTCTCGGTTGCTGGTGTCCACACACACTGGGCCTGGTCAGAGTCATTAGTTTAACCTCTTAACCTCTTCCTGGTAACCTGCAGCAGTGTTGTGGTTTTAACTCAGACATGCTGCGCTGCATCAGTGTTTCGGATTCACACAGAACCGTTTGGAATAATGTCACTGAAGACCTGCGTCTCAGGGATATGAAGCTGGAAATATAGTTTCATTTGCTGTTTCTTTACACATTAAATAACAAAATTAACTTCCGATAGTATTATTTTGGATCAGCCAGGCGGTTAGCCACGTAGCTCCTCCTTCACAATAAGTCAATCACCATCATCCATTTGTCCTAGGGAACCCAAGAGGAAAAACTCCCATTGCAGCATGTGGGCCAATAACAAACTAAATTCTCTCAAATATCTGTGCAGTTATTCCAGAGTTTGTGTTTTTGGTCCTTTGCTCGTTCACACGTCCCAAAATGAACCAGACTTTCTAGGCAAATGAGTTAAGAGTTGGATTAAATCAGACTAAAAAGAACTGGTGTGAATTCACCTTTACTCACAAAACCTAAACAAACTTCAACAGACTTCTGTGGAGCTTTAAGAAATGTGGAAGAATTATTTCCATCTTTTGATTGGTGTTTATTAGAACAGACGTTAAAACATGAAGGCCACTGGTAGCTTTAAGTAAACATTATGGTAGAGAAAAATCAGCAGCTGTCTGTGAAAAATTAAAATCCATTCTTACTGCTACCACAGGAATTAACTTTCAGACAGAGCTGTAATCCGATGCATTGATTACTGATCATCATTAGTGTGAGCTGCAGGACTTTCTTCATTTTGCTGCTCTGCAGGATTCAGGTCATCATAATGTTGAGAACAAATGACAGCAGCGAAGGCCTTTGCACAGAAAGTTGAGAAGTTTGTCTAATATTTATGGAGGAACCCAAACGCAGCGGATCGCAGCAGACACACGGTGGCTCATGTTTGGGTTCTGTTTGTGAACCGATGGACCGGTGGTCACTGAGGTCCAGGAACTACTCTGTACCAAATCTCTCCTGAACCAAATGTGAGGAGGTCTGTCCAGCAGCTGAGGCTCGGTCTGCACTGGGTCATCACCGGGACAAGGAGCACAAACACAGCATCAGCACCACAAAATGGCTGAAAAAGAAACAGTGTGTTGTAGCGGCCCAGTCAAAGTCCAGACCTCAACCTGACTTAAGAGAAACTGTGGGACCTTTAGGGAGTTATACGGATATGAACGTCTGCCAACGTCAATGAACTGCAGCAAGGAGGGAGACTGAGAGAAAACCTCACTGCTGGGGTGTACTTACTTTTCTCTCATCACTTCTGGTTTAAGGCTGAGTTTGTTCAGAAGTCAATATTGCAAATTAAAATATGTGATATTGATGATATAATGTTGCTCTCAGCATAGCCCATCTGAATTAGGAAAGGGCCCTGAGTTCATCAAGAGCCATAAACTCCTGGTAAATATGACCAATAAAGCCTCATTAAAAGCCTGATGTGAGGATGAAGATGACCTGCCACTGAAACTCGTCTCTCCGTTCCAAGTGAAGAAAGAAGAAGCTGAGGGACATTTTTAGTTCAGTGCAAAACAAAAACATGCTCACATAAAGTTTCAAAGCTCGAAGCATCAGTTAATAGTTAGCTGGTCCGTTCACTTTTCCAACAAATCTAAAGTTTTTAGGAAGCTAGAAAATATGAACTCATCAAACATGCACAGTGTGCCAACATTAAAAACATGGACAAAGTTGCGGGCTGGTTATGGTTATTGATTGATTTATTAAAATAAGCTCAGCCAGCTTGTTTCCTTGTGACTTTAGAGGAAATATGTTGGTTTACAGGGGATTGTTGCACCAGCAGCATCGAGTGGATAACGCTAAAGACTAGAAACCGAAAACAAGGACAACACAGGATGAGAAAACTGAACCAAAGAACACAGAGATCTGCTTCTGAGGGCAAACCACGGGGGGTCAGAGGTTACCGTGTTCATGACCCAATAATCAATGCTGAGGGAATCGATCCAGATCAGCAGGAAGGCAGAACAGATCCAGAATCTGTGAAGCAGTAATCAGGGTCCAGATACATGTAGCAAGGTTCAGAGTCTGTTACAGACATGAGGTAGGAAGAGGCGACAGTCAGCCGACTGGAAACGGGTCAGGCGATCAGAACACGGACGGCATCATGGGAGCAAGCGGCAGCCAGCCGGAGTGGGAGGGGCAGAGGAGACACTTCAACATATATGAACATAAGTCAATACATCATGTGATCATTCTGCTTTGGCTTATACAAGCAAAATATTTGACCATGACAGTAAAACTGCAGCTATTTTTCCACTTCCTGCATGTCCTTATTTGGGTTGTAGAGATGAAACTTCTTTTGACTTCCTGGTTCTTATTCAAAGTAACGTCTGAAAGGGGTTAATATTAGAACATTACTGTGGATGTAAACATAGCCTGCTTGACCTGCTGCTGCTGATTCCTCCAAACAAACGCCTCCCCGAAGTGTTGAACTGCACCTATCCCGTATTTAAAACGGGATGTATTGCAGCATAATCAGTAGGAGTAGTTGAAGTGTTGACAGGTTTCTAAATGAGATTATTAGCAGCTAGATCATTAGCATAAACAAACATGGAGGCTGATTATAAGGCAGCTGGACCTCTCCGGCTCAGCCTGACCTCATTAGTGGGAGCATATGGGAGGCAGACCTGCGGATCACTGCTGTTATCAAGTTTCAGCGTGATGGCCACAGTGTGAGCTCAGCCTAATGAATATGAGAAAAATCGAGGCTGGAGTGTCTCTTCTTTGGCTCGTCTTTTTTGTTTGGTGCTTCTCTAGTCTTCAGTGAAAGTCCAAGGACCTCAGGCTGCCTGTGTGAGGAGCAGATAGCTGCACCGTGTCAGATACTCGCTGGGATTTCATCTGAATATAAAACATGATGATAAATGCTTATTATTACATTAAAGATTTGAATAAAAAGCTCCATTTTATGCTGCAGACCTGATGGTTCCAGCAGAGGTTTACTGGTGGTTCTTTCTACCAGTAGAACTGGAGGCAGAACTTTCTGGTATCATATGGTTGTCATGGTGACCGACTGGTTATGGAGGCGCGACCCAAACGGTTGTAAGAACAAGTTCAGGTTGACATCAGTTCAAGCTTCTTTACTCTCAGTGTAGCAGCATCACCAGACCAACATGAATGATGAATGAGAGGCGGCTTACATAAAGGGAGAAACCATCACAAACTGCAAAATCAGAATATTTACAATAAAACAAAGACAAACAAGGCATATTTTCATTAAATCCCAATAATACTCAAAACACCATAAGATAACTTCCCTCCTTTGTATCCGTTTCCTGAATCAGACCCAGAACTAATAACATGAACACAAGTTCCTGGGGAATGTTTTGCCTGTGCACAGCTGCTGGCAGAGGGAAACGGCAGAGGTAAATATTCAAAAAATGTTTAGATTTTCTGCTACAATGGTTCAAATAATTATTTAATTAAATCGTGGAAAGTTATTTATCAGTTTAGCTTAGAAAGTAAACTGTAAGCCACAAAACACTATAAAAAGGAAGCGAGCTGAATAGAAAACCCAGATGCTGTTTTCACTAACAATTACAAGCATGAAATATAAATGTAACAACGACTCATTTATATTTGAACTTGAGCGCATCCTTAGTGGGACCGACTCCCAGTGTGTGTGAAGCAGACGTCAGGTCAGGACTCAGATTAAATCTTTTCCTTTTAGTAAAACAGCTGAAGTTACTCTGAGCATAACTTACTGATCATGTTTCCTTACTTTGCTTTTTTTCTTACAAATCACAATTTATGCATTATTTACGTTACAGAAAGTTGTTGCTGATATGAACTTTGTGTGAGAAAACTCAGGATCTGAAGGCTGATTATGTCACAGTGATGCGATGAACTCTGTCCACATTTCAATGTGGCTTATAAATCCTTCATTTGGCCCGATTTAAAGGTCTGGTGTGTCCTTCACGGCTCACCGTATCCCAGGATTCATTGTGTTTTTATTCTTGTAACATGGCTGTACGAGGTGGGAGAGCAGTGCAGTTCAAAGAAGGTACATTTAAGTCTTAAACTGGGTTTGGGCTTTTGTCATTTGCATGGATGTTTTTGATATCATTTTTGTAAAAAAAAAAAAAAAGAAAGAAGTTTAAGTTTAAACAATGAATTAATAAAATTTTAAAGGGATGGAAGAATTAATAATAAAGCGCAGAGCTCTGTGCTGTCCTTCAGGATGAATTCCCAGCAGCATGAATAGAAAAGAAATTCTGAACCGGAGTCATTCTGTGAAACTCAAATATCCCAGAGAATTCAGAAATAGATGCGCTGACTTTTAGTTTATAATCCAAGTGACTCAGATTCAGTTTTTATTCAGATAATAAAAAACACAAAATTGAAAATTAGAGAAACTGCAAGATCAGAGCAGCAGCACAAATAACCCCTAAACAAATGATTATGATGTTTTCTTGCTCTTCTCAGCAAAATCAAGTAGAACGAAGCTTGTTGCCTGATTTCCTGTCCAGAACAAGCTGTAATTCCAGTTCTGTGATCCTCATGGGGTCCTGTTAGTTAGCTGCATTACCATCAGCTTGCCTCTGACTGCAGCCAAGAGAATGACACAGAAGAAGAAAGCCTCCGAGTAGAGCCAAGTCTTTGGGGAAGAGAAACGGGGCTCTCATTACTACCTGCAGAGCTAAACTGGCAGAACATTTTCCAGCGATCATTGGCGGGTGCACAGCCTGCAGAGCATGGCAGAAGGTGCTTCCATGTCAGATATTCTGCACAAGGGCTTTGATGACGCCTGAGGCTGCAGAGCTGACAAGGTTCCCTGGGGAGCCGGGCAGAGGTGGGAAGCATTTGGAAAGGTCAGAGATTGCATGGAAACCATTTTCGAGGTTCATAAAATGATTTGGTGGTGAGAGAGAAGGGGCGTCGCACGGTGCATTCACTACACGGTGCATTCACTACACGGTGCATTCACTACACGGTGCATTCACTACACGGTGCAACAAGTTGGACATGAATGTAAAGAGGAAACATCTTCAGATTATCTCTCAGTTTCCCCGACTCTCTTCTTCACCTCTCTGCTGACCCTCCATGGTTCACATTCTGAGCAAATCAGTTCCCAGACATAATTTATTAGCCCTCTTTGCTAATGAGGACTGAGTACAAAGCTGTCATTGAGAGCAATGTCCTCCGTTACGCCTGCTTTTGTCCACAGTGGGACACGAAGAAGCTCTCATCAGTGAAGGCCCTGCAGCGTGGTTGGAGAGCAGACGGCGCAACATGACAGAAATATGCTTTCTGTGATAAAGATGATTAATTCTCTTTTTAATGCCGTTAAATGGAGTTTAAGACAGAGTAAAAAAACATGTTTCCAGTTAAGCAGCTGATCTGAGAGGCGCAGCATCAGCAGCTGTGATGTTTGTGCAGTGGAAGGATTTTTAAACAGATGGTGAATCTGTGGCTGTTTGTGTCTGCGGTTGTTTCCTCCTCCACGCCGCGCCACGCCGTGCCACGCCACGCCGTGCCACGCCACGCCGTGCCACGCCACGCCACGCTCACCTGTAATGTGGCAACAAAGCGCTCGCTACAGGAATCAATGCTCTTGTCATTCACAGCGATGGGCGGATCAGCAGAAAGGTCACGAACTCCCAAAACGTCGATTCCTCATATAAAACATGCACCGCCCCTCCGCGTCCCTGCTGCCGGCAGGAAGTGTCTTTTCATGAATACACAATAATGTCACCTGCGTCGATTTTGGCTCTGACGTTCCTTTCTGCCGGTTTATTATAAAACGGTTGCTGTGGAAACAAAACAGTCTTCTTCTTACTTATAGATTACCATAATGAACTCTAAATGGCATGAATTTAATATGAGCAAGCAGGTTTTATTAGGTTATAGGTATTCGGAACAAGTTAGCTGGAGGCAGTTAAGAATTCTCATTTATCCATGCATAGTTTTATTGTAATTAAATGCATTTCCATAAAGCAGGAGGTCGTTTCTTAAGAACTGAGAGAAATTCATCATGATTTATTCCAGTGACCCTTTCAAAAAGGGTCAAGGCAGCTGTGAAAAACATATAAAATTAGTTTTAATAAGTGAGAGTTACTGTTTTCCTTCTCTGTTTTTAGCATTTCCTTCTCCTCCAGCTATAATCACACAGACTGTACCTTACTAAGGTGTTCTTACCCCTCCAGCTTTTCACGTTTTGTCATATTACTAAAAAACGTCAATTAAATGTTTGGGGATTTTATGTGATTATCCAAACACAGTTATGCACAAGTTGTGGATAATTGTAAAATTAAGGATGAGATCTGATGTGCATTTCTGTTCAGTCGTCCTCAGAATCATTCGGCTTCTAAAGGAAATTCTTCCTCAGAATGATCCTGTCCTTTGCCTTCCTATGCTTTTCTCCTCGATTCTCATCTCCATTCAGTTCTCCATCCTGGATTTGTTCCATTGAGCGTGATTTCTCAGGATGAATTTCATCCTGGCCAATCAGTGAACAGGAGGAGGAGTTGTGAACGATGATGTCACGTTCCTGCTCTTTTAGAATTGCAGTCTGCCTGTAGTTTTAGGGATGGCAGCAGAAGAAGTGAACAAAAACATTCAGTCCATGTTGGCTTCCAAATACTGAGCAGTTAAAGTCAGAGCAAGAGGAATGTTTCTGACATTTCACTGCTGATGTCATTCGACTCACAGCTTCTCTCTGCGTGGGAGATGGTTGTTTACAGCGCAGGCAATTTTTGGTAAGCTTCATAGCATGCCTTCCTTCGCATTACAAACGTTGTGGCCAAATGTTAGCGATTAGCTAAAATCAGATCCAGTTGTTTAAAAGTTCAACAGAGTCCATGGCTCCGACAAGCAGTGGTTTCTCAACAGAAGTTCAGACACTCGTGCAGCTGGTTCACCAGGCTGGCTTGTGATTTAACTCCAGGTCACTCAGATCAGGTGCTCAGTACTTCCCAAAAATTCTTAAGGGGACAGTATCGTGTTTTACATCATGCTATAATGTTATTCTCTCATAAAAAACCCACCTGAAATATTCTGACTCTTTCATGCATGTTTGAGAAATCCTTGAATCACCATGGTAACCATACAGCTGTGCCTAAGCACTTGCTGTCACAAAGTGCCACTGATTTACCCGAAGCTGCTCCTCTGCTGCAGCGTCCAGGTGAGATTCCAGCCTGCCAACACTCGGCTCCTCCAGACTAGCCAGCAGCCATTAGCAAACACCTGGTGGATCTGCACATCCGCTGAGAAAGTAGTATAAACTACTTTTCAATCCAACGCTCCTAAGAACGGTTGTAAACGGCATCATGGAAAAGTGTTGCTGTGATGACGATCTGAAGGCAGAGTAGGAGCTTCTTAAAGAGACAGAGTCCAATTTTAAAGTGTCTTATTGCGAAGCTATGTTTGATATAAACAGCATTTTTATAAATGAAAGTAACATAATTACTTAGTGGTGCTATAAAATGGCACAATGTCTGTCTGTGAGAATACATAATACTGGCCCTTTAAATGTGTTCCTGTCTGGACTTTGACCCGGTTGGGACCGATAGAAAAGATGGTTTTAAATTTCTCCTCCTCATCCATGAAGCCTTTTGTCCAACTCCTCTGGGACTGAAGGTCAGAAATCTGTAACTTGTTTTCACAGTTATTGATTTTACTTTTTGAAAACAAATATGACTTTTCTTCCACTTCACAAACATTCCTGTTTGTCTTTCACATAAGATCCCGATTTATTCCACTGAGAGAAAAGTTAAAACACCATGAGTACTTTTGAAGCCGTGTAATTACATCTTCCATCAGGACTGAAGGTTCCACTCTGAATCAGAACCTCTGGTTCTGTGTGGCTTGTTGCTGTGAGGTCTTCCTCTCTGGTCATTCTTCATCTGAGAGATATACATTAGACCTGTTCAGAAACAGACAACCATAAAAAGATTTGGATCTGACTCAGTCGGTGGCCAGATAAAGGAGAACACTCGCAGCTCAGAGACTTCCTGCCTGGGATTGGATTACATTCATGTGCGTATCTGTCTGTGTCCAGCCTGCGCTGGGTCCGGACTGTTCACAGCAGAACCTTCTGGAAGCTAAAAGGCTGGTGGAGACACAGACTGTGGATCGAACATGACTGGAGGGAACGACAGCATGTTAAGTCACCACAACATCTAATTCCTAAAAGGTTATGTTGGAGCCGGAGCGCCGCCGCATCCATCACAGAGCGGCAGCCGAACCATGGAAGCAAACTTCTGCAGAAGAAGAATTTATCTTATTCATCAACACAAAACTGCTTGGAAGAAAAATAATTCAAAATTCTTTACAGGTATAAATCTGAGAGCTGTGGTGTGTCTGATGTTTCTTTCCAGAAGTTGTTTTAGTTTCCTTGTAGAGCACTTCTGGATAGATGCAAACTACATCTCGTTGCTTGTACTTGTGACAGTGCAATGACAATAAAGTTGAATTCTATTCTATTCTATTCTATTCTATTCTATTCTATTCTATTCTATTCTATTCTATTCTATTCTCTGCAATGTCCAGAGCAGAAAACCTTTTCTCCGTTCTGTTCAGTGATACCTCAATCCGATTGGACCTGTAAGCATCACGGCTCAAGTTCTGCCACAGATTCTCAGTTGTATGTAGGTCTGGACTTTGACTAGGCCGTTCTAACAGATGAATGTTATTATTCTGGCTCTGGTTGTATGTAGGTCTGGACTTTGACTAGGCCGTTCTAACAGATGAATGTTATTATTCTGGCTCTAGTTGTATGTAGGTCTGGTTGTCGTGGTTACAGGTGAACCTCCAACCCGGTTTCCATTCATCTGCTGCAGAGACAAACTATGGAAATGTTTCAGGATGATGAATACTTTTGTTTCCATGAAACTTCGTCTCATTTTATTGATGTTCTAAATTAAATGTTTTTTTAAAGGAAAGGTTTGATTGGACACTTTACAAACAAAAAACAAAGCGTCTTTTCTCAGATTAAACAATGAATTGCTGCTGTTGTGGCCAATGTCTCCAATCATCTGTTCTCTGTAACCGCTTATCTGTCCTCAGTTCTTGTCTGCAGAAACAAACAATATGATTTCATCAGTTTTACTCTGTTGTGCAGTAAAACAGTCCTCAGTCCTTGAGGACTGATGCTAAATTGAGAAGTGAGCTGGTAAGACGAGCAGGAAGTGAAGATCCGTCTCCATTCTGGCTGTAAAAACTTCGAAAATGGTTTTTACTTTCCTGCCTGAGCTGTAAGACTCCATCTGTCTCTCGTAATGGCAGCCGCTCTGACACTTCTGGGTCGATTCTCTCAGTTGTCACTTATTCAAAAATAAAATTGTGGGACTTCTTATGTACTTTGGTGAGGAACTGATTCTTCCTTCATTTAACAACTGTGACCAAGTTTGACTCATTGGTGACACTGGAAAAATGTCAAACCTCAACCAGAACTGAAAACCTTCCAGTAAAAGTTTCAAAAAAGTTTCCACACTAACACCATTAGTGCTTCTAAAAAACAGCAGTGAGTTTATCATTATTGTAATATTTGTGGTTGTTGTGCAGGTTGCTACAGTGGACCCCGGTATTCACAGGGACCCCCTCTAAAAACCCTTACAGCTGATTATTTTAATTGTTCTAACACCAAATATACCTTAATGTGTGGAAATCATCTTCAAACCAACATCCACTCTGGCCAATAGGACATCAAGTAGCAGAACACCTTGCAGCTTCATCTTCACTAGCTAATCTTTCATGTAGCACTTTGCTAACTTTAAAAACATTTAGCAGACTTAGATTCCCTTAACTTCATTTTTCTATATAAACTGTAAAACTTTTAATTTACTTGCCTGTTTTTAAAATCTCAGTTGAATAAAGTTTGACATCTGAGTTGAACTTTTAATTATTGACTGATAAGAATTTTTGATTTAGTTAAATGATAATATCCATGCTCTTATTCTGAAGTGGAGGGAAACTGTTCCATTTCCTCTCCTTGCATTCTTTGTTTTAGAGAAGGAGATAGAAACATGAAAACAATGTCTAAGAAATAAAACATGTAAATTATAATGTCCAGTTTAAATTGGTGCTCAGTGTTGAAATAATTTGAACTCAAGTTAGTGGTTTAGTGATTTAGCATCAGCCTGGCTAACCGTACAAACATAATGACTTCCTGGACTTTCTTCATAGTGAGCAAGCATGTGGAGACAGTGGAAACAAATGACTCCGGTTTAACAGGAAGAAAGCTCCAGCAGAACCGAACCAGGCTCACTGTGAACGGCAAGGAGATGGAAAAAACCCGACAGCTCTGAGCCAGCAGAACTTTCTGTAGGACAGTAATGGAGGAAGTGTGATCCATGTGGTCCATGTGTGAAACGACAGTTTCTGTTACAACTCACATCTGCATGAAGCAGCTAAACATAAACATCAGCCATTACTGTCAAAAACAATGTTGCTTAATGTCACAATTACGGATTATTTGCATTTTAAATCATTGGAAACTATTTATGTTGGGATGAATGTGCATAATTTAAGTCAAGTTTGCAGCCAAGCTCAACAAACTGTCACATGAGTTCAGATCCTTCCTGAACAACAGCTGAGGAAAATAATGTTTCTTTATTTTTAAGTTGAAAACCAAACAGTCGTCGTCATCCTGACTATAAACTGATGGAGTGTTTTCTCCAAAACCATCTGCAGAGCAGCTCATTGGTTTCTGCGTGGAGCTGAGCATGTATGCTGATTAGACTCATGTAATCAAGATTTGATTAGAAAGATCAACCACAGGGTTCTTATTAATAAACCATTAAATAAACATGAGCATTAATGCTGGTCTGTTAATAGCAGAAAACTTAACCACACAACTGAACACAAAAGTCCTTTTCAGGCTCCAGCAGGAGCGTAAAGTCTCGGTCCAACAGGGAGAATTGCATAATCGTTTCAGGATGTCACACACTGCGCTGTCGTCCAGGACGCTGGCGGAGCATGAAATTAATTTGCTATGATAAATTATTCATTATTTCAGCCCCTTTTCATCCTTTACAGCCTCTAAGGAATCCTTGTTGACAATGCGGGCTGGACGATGCATGTTGATGGTCGTTTGTTTTACTTTGAGCGCCGGCGCTAACAAGCCGGACGTGACATGTTAGAGTAATTATGCTCTGCGGCTAATGACCCTCAGGGCTGCAAGTGTCATTTTCTAACTTTAGTTAGATCCTGAGGCTTTAAGATCCAGCTCTCCTCTCCACCTGAGAGAGACATAACTGAATTACCGCCCTCAGGCTGTCTGTGCTTGATCTCTCCACTTTACAGAAAACGGTACTCTTAAAAGTGTGGGAGGTTGTGTAACTGATGGGTGTTTTATAGAAAGCAGTGGTTGTACCTCTAAAGTGGCATTTATAGAGTCAGGTAAAGTTTGACTTTTGAAAACCTTCTACTTCTGCCATTTATCTGAGGAAGACAAACTCCTGAAGGCCTTTAACTCTGAGAAATGACAGCAGGTAAAACCCTCCAGCCTGAGGAGAAAACTCACGTTTTAGGGTTTCAGTTTGGTTTTAAAAACAGAACCGAAAGTTTTTAGTGATCTGCTTTTAACTCTGACGATTCTGCTGTTTTAATCTTACTGGATTTGACTGGTGCTTTTCTCCTGGTGAACCATGACGATCATTTTTGTAAAGCAGAAGTTGTTCTGTCCAGTTGGGTCAGGTTTTCTGTTCTAAACTGTGGAGTTCCTCAAGGCTCCTGCTTAGGATCTGTAGTTTTTCCTTTATGGTCAGTCAGTCTGATTGTCATAGTTTCACTAAGTTTCCTGACAGAAACAGAATCAAAGGCGCTAAGAGGTTTATTTTAGGACCAGGAATTTAGCAAGATTAATTAATCACATTTTAATGCAATTAATAATTTTTTTGTTTGTTTTTTTACATGCAAAAGTACAGATTCAGAATTCACTTCGTTTGTTTGCAGTGGTTCACTCTACTGAATGATGCCACTGTAACCAGACTTCAGTGTGAATGTTTTGAGCCGCATGTTTAGAGGACAGACGTCACGCTGCTGCAGCTGCATGTTAATATAAGAACTAACTGATGCCACCATCAGTCAATCAATTACAAATTTTCAAGCAACAATAGCCAACAGTATCGTTACAAAATCAGAACATCTCGAAGAATTTACTAAAGAAAGCAGGAATGGTATTTTGACTTGTTTAGTGTTTGGATGTGGAGTCAGTGGTGGGACTGTGATGTGATGGGCTTCATAATTATTCATAATTATGATTTCAGTCATTGTTTACATCCAGATTTAGTGTCCCTGGTTTCTTCTGGTGCAGAATGATGATGCATGTCGCACATCGATGATGTGAAAGTCAGACTAACTTCAACATGAATGGAGAATCTGATGCACATCTGATTTACTACCACATATGGAAGTGGCACAAATCTGATTTTTGGGGTTCGGGCTGATGTTTTAAAAATTGGGTTTGGGTTTGAGCGAAAAAATCAGATGTTGGTTACATTCTCCTGCTGCGTTAATGTGACCTCAGACAGAATGACTCTTTGCAGGAAGCAGTGATGAAATAACTGATGTTTATCTGAAGGATCCGTCTAAAAACTGAACAGAAGCCAAATGAACACGAGTAAAACATGGACTTATTTAAGTATGGAAACATTTCTACTCTGCAGTTAATCTCAGAAGAGTTTCTAAAAACATGAAGCTGCAAAAAGTTCATATAAAATATGCCTCTCATCTCTTTTCTATGTAAAACTCAGATTTATGCTTATGACACAGAGCAACATGTTCTTTCTCTGCTCCAATTATTGCTCTGTAGAGTGAGCCACCAAAGCATTTTTCTCTTTGTCGTTACAACACGAGGAGATAATTACAGGTTTGTTCTCTGAACGAAACCCTCAGAGGACGGTGTATTATGGAGCGGCTCACCGCGGCTCCAGAAACGGCTGAGGTAGCAGATCCCTGCAGCCTCTGATAAGATTCCCTCTGCAGCGTGTGGAGGACGAACCCTGCATCCTCCTGACAGTAAACAGCCAGCAGCCGATTCTTTCTGCCTGTTTTTTACAGGACAACACAAAGCCCAGGACGCTCATTTTCTAAGTGAGGCTTCGGCTTTTACAGGTCAGCTCTGATAAGAATTATAATGCAATTAATGCAGCCAAACATACCTGTGGGAGTAATTCAGATCCAGCCTGACCTTGGCTGGAAAAACTGACCCATAAAGCACTAACATGAAAGTCCTTAACCTTGATCATATTCAGCATAGCTCTCCACTTAATACACTCAGGGGGGCTGTTAATGTGTTCGCTGAAAAGCATTTTTGGTCCAAAAAAACAAATTAAAAGCTTGTTAAAAGGCTGCAGACTTTCCTTTGCAGAAGTATTCCCATCTCTGGCCACCTCAAGCAGCTTCTGAGGATTAAGGAATCGTTTTGTTCATCAGTCTTGAACTTTTCTTCGGGCCCACAGCTGGGAATTGGATTGAACTAACAGCTGCTTTTATGCTGCAAATAAAGAGGCCGCCACAGAGCGATCACCAGACTCCATTCGATTATCTTTCAGAGATATCTTGCAGAACAGCGTTTTCAGGCCTGACAAAGTCATCATAAACTTCACACCAAGGTTGTCCAAAAGTCGCCGGCGAGTCACTTTTGCTCAGCAAACAGCGGCAGCCTTTACAAACAAAACGCCTCATCTGAATGACACGGAGATAATTATGGAGGTGAGCCTCATCTGAATTCATTAGGAGCTCCTTTCTCCATGAGACAATGTGGCTATTATGTCAAATTCCCTGTCAGCTATTTTTATCATATCTGCAGCAGATCTAGTCATCAGTGAATTCATGGGGAGGTAATTACCTCACACTCTGGAAAAATAGGGTGGAGACGGTCTGATGGAGGCAGGGGATTTCTGGCCCAAACTAACACCCGGGGAGCGTCTGACTCCCACAGAACACAGTTAAAATGTATGAGATAAAACTCAGGGAGACGAGGATATTTATGATTACTGTGCCACCCCAAAGAGATCTGTTGTGGAAAGCTGAATGTCAGCAGCATCCACGGGTCTGATTAATAACGTTCCCCCAGAACGGAGCTAGAGGCAGACGGAGCGTCGGTTCCGAGCAGAAATCATTCATTTCTTCTCTCCAGGGACTGAGCGAAGTTTCACTCTGCACCCAGGTAACTTCCATGTTTCACACCAAACTTTAACCAATAGAACGCCCCTCATTTCTGTTGTTCGGTTCCTGTCGGTGAAAAGTCGCCAACTGTTGTCAGTAAGTCGAAGTACAATGAGTAAAAGCTTTTATTATTCTGGGCTCCAGTGCCTGCAGGTTATTAATGTGAAAGGAGGTCTGGTTGCTGCTGCTCTACATCTAAATAAGCCATCACTCTGATGGCCATTTCTGAGCGACAGGTACCAATTCACACTGACGGCTACCACAGCTTATAATAATAATATGAGATTTCTGACAGAAGCTCCTTCCTGTGTGGGTTAGGAACTGTTTCTCATTGCCTGTCAGAAGACTGAATGATGTTTTACTACAGAGACACTCTGACCAGATGGATTTCCTTTATGGATGTCCCATTCTGATCCCAGCGCTCCAATCAAGACTTTTTAGAGATGAACAGGAATTTCACCAAACACTACAACTCCAGAAACCTGTTGTTGGTCTTCTGTGGGAATTTTATCAGCCACAACAAACCGTTCAGTTTGCAAAGGGAACGTTTTTCCTGAACACAGCATCATTGTGTCAATATAACAAACCTGACCTTTACATTGATGCAGCTTCGAGACATGACTTATGGCTCTTTGAAAAGAACAGAATGACTTAAACTTCCTCTGTCTTGGCCCTCCCCTTTTGCCTGTTTTCAGTCTCAGTTTGGTAGCAAAGGAAGAGATTGTGAATCTGTGTGAAACAGCGACTCAGTTCCCAGGGTTCATGTTAGAGAGCCAGGCAGAAGATTTGTTTCACTCCTGAAGATCAGAGCTCTGCTGGTGAAACAGAGACTGGATCCATCATGTGATCTGCTCTGTATTACATGAGTTATCCTTTCTCCATTAGGTTCTTGATGTATGAGGTTGAAGAAGAGTCAGTGAGTTGAATTCATGAATTTCATTTATTAAGACTAAAATACAGCTGATCCTGTTGTTCATGCTATCTTCATGGGCTAATAGATCAAACATCAGTTTGTTAGCCTCTATCTGAGCTGCGCCCTACAGAGGGCGTTCTCTTCTGTGTCACTTCCTTTAGCATTAGCTTTGCAAATAGCTAAAAGAGATAGAGCAAATTATTTACAGAACTATTTATTCTCAACATATGTCTGCATGGGAAAGAGCATCACATATCTCATATCACATATCGCAGATGAAACCAGGCAATTTAAGGCATTTAAAGTAAAAGATTATAATTCTGAAACATGGAAACAATATCGTCTTCTTACTTATTTTATTGGAACCATACTACAATATTTAAACTATACTTCAGTGATTCATATCAAAATTAGGAGTAGCCATAACGCTGCTGCAGTGTTGCACCATGATTGAACTCAGTCCTGCATTTTTTAACATTCTACCGATTTAGCTTTGAAATTTGAGTTTTTGAAAAACAAAAATGAACTGAGTTAGTCACACTGAGCGCTCAGAGCGCTTTAACCCGTCGTCCAGTCACTCATTTTGATACTGATGCGCAGATCGGTTGGTAACATGGGGTTGGACTGCCTTGCCAAAGGGCACAACATGTAGGATGAAGCTGGAATCCAACCACTAATACTGGATTTCCAGACAATTAATCCTCCCAACAGTCCACAGACTCCTGCTGAGGAGATTTTTATATTTTCAATGAAAGCAGCAACTGAGTCGGCAACAGGTGATCATTAATCATTCTTTGATGCCATCCTGTCATTAATCCTTAAAACCACGACTGAATTGAATTGATTTGGGTTGTAGTTTGGTGATAAAGGATAATGTTGAGTCCTGAACTCTGACCAGTTGAAAACCAACGGACTGGAGAGCTCTGCTACGTTAAACAAAGACACTGCAGACCAGAGACATCTTGGCTTTTCTCCCAGTACACAATAAAACACAGTTCAGTTGAGCCAAAGCAAATGATGGATATTGTTGTTAGCATCCCACTCTAACGGGCCAAAGACACCAAGAAAGGTAAACCAGGTCAGTTCTGCTTTTCTGTTTCCTAAAATATGAGCGTTTTTAAATAACCGGACGGAGTCGTCAGAAAGTGAACCCAGAACTCCATGACCCCCAGCAGCCAGCTCAGCTTTATTATGAATCTGAGTCATTTGGCTCAAAGCGACAGACACGACATAATGACCTGTGTTGCTACATGGAGGCTTCATGACTTAGACGTGTCCAAGAAACCTCTAATCCACTCTGGAAGAAGTCTAACAACCCGGTTTTACTGAAAGTCGTCATATGAGCTTTAGGCAAAGCGGCGTCCCTGAAATTTTTCATCAGGTATCCTTTTCCTCTCACCATGGATGCAAATAAGAAAGTATGACATGCTACACTGTTCTCATTACAGGAAGGACCTGCTGGGTCCGTGGCGCCTGAACTGAACAGTGACAAACTGACAGGACCGGGAACCCAAACGGAGGACACAGCTGGACCAAACCTCCATGTTTATTAGCATAAGATTTACACAAAAGAGCCTGAGGCTTGATGTGAAGGTAGGGAAACAGCTTTCCACAAAACAAACGGAGAATAATGTATAGAAAGACAGAATGTGGATGATCCCAGACATCATTTAGGAGCAGCAGAAAGAAATGTAATTAAAACAGGATCGAAAGAGAACAAGAAGTGGATTTTAACCTCATAAAAAAGCAAGATTACAACTTATTTCAAATTAATTTAAAATCTAATGTGACAAACATACATTTGAAATAAATCAGGAATATTATGGTCATCTGACAAACACCATGGTTGGTGCTTTACTGCTGTCTGCAAGTCAGATTATTTAATGCCATCAGAAGCATTTACTGTGACAGAGACTGAACTGTGAGGTCGTTTTGCAGCAGAAGCTACTCATGCTAACAGCATGAAGCATCAAAACTGTGGGATGTTTTACTGTTAATGATCTGTAGATTTCATTCTCTCTACATAGATGACTTGATTTAAAACTGATTTAGAATTAAAAGAGTTTAAACACAAGTGTCAGGTTTACTCTATTCACATGTTACTGCATTCAGGTTGAGGCTGCAGCATTACAGATGCCTCATATTGACATTGTAATATTTTATGCAGCATTTGACACAAACACACGTAACAGCACAGCTACATCGATCACATTCCTTTAATTGTCACCGTCGCCAAAATAACTTTAACTGTTAAAGTTCATCATGGCTCCAGCTGGTTCTAAACATCTGTTGGAAATAAAACCTGCATGTTTTCCTTTCCTTTAATCACTGAATGAGTTTTTGTAGCTTTAAGAAGAGACCTGCTACCAACCCCAACAAAAGCAGCTTCTGTCTTTTGTCTCATCAGATACAACCAGAACCAGGTTATCAATAACTCACTATATGAGAAAGCAGCCAGTGAGATTAAGACAACCACCCATAAGTAACTAAAATCCACCAATCAGCACCAAGGAAACTGAATGCTGCTCCTGATTGGCTGCTTTGCCTTAGCAGACACACTTTTATTGGTTTCCTCTGAAATCCAACTGCGTTGCTTTATGTTTAAAGCAAGATGCTGTTAGTAAGTAGTTTTTACTATCGGTACAATTTAAATCATAAACAGTTGATCTGTAATGTGGAAGAACGTAAAGATCTCACAGAGATCTGATCATTTTCATAACTGAATCAGTTTCCCAGACCTCTTCCATCACCGGTCAGGTGTGTCAACCTTTTAATTAACCGGAGGAACATGAACAGATCACATTTATCATGTCGACGTTCGCCACTCGCTGGAGAGGAAGTGGAGCAAACGAAGACTCTCCTCCTGCTCCGAGTCCCACAGGAAGGACAGAACAAGCTAATTCTCATTACAGATACATGAAGCAGGCTTCACAAAGGTGCTTTTTATCGCAGCGCTTCATGCATGGATTAGCTGCTTGCTCTGGCTCATCTCTATTATTAAGATGAAAATAATCACGCTGCTCCTCGTGGGATCATTTAGTATTTCAATATTTAAGCCGAATGTGCGAGAAACGTGCTCTGAGCCATCACAGCCTGCACCAAAACCCAAGTTAGGATAAATTATTACAGAATGGAGGCGTTTTCACACCAATATTACCCACAAAATTCACTGCACTCTCCAAATGACCTGCTGTAGCTTCTCAGTCCCAAGACAGATGTGAGTTTGTTCATTTAATCAATCTTTTGGGGAATGATCTCATCACGGAGAACCTGAGCGTCCCACTCTGGCTCGGCGCCGGAAGCCCACCCAGTGTTACGCCGCAGCCTGGCAGGCGGATAGTGGGCAAATTAATTACATTTCAGAGTTTAATTAGTTTCTGTTTCTGTTTTTTGGCACACAGGTGATTTTTTTTTTTTGTCAGAGAAAACAAATCAGGCTGACATGTTGGCTCTTCCTGCGGCCCGTTCAGAACATCATGGCTGTTCAGAGACGATGACCTTGAAGCTGTTTGATGCCAGAGTTTAAAATCCAGAATTCACACACACACACACACACACACACACACACACACACACACACACACACACACACACTGTGAAACAGATGCAGGTTTCAAGGTTAACCAGTTGATAGCACAGTTGCTGTGCTGTGAGACAGTTCTGGGTTCAAATCCTGTCCATGTGTGTGTCCTCTCTGGTTACTCCAACCTCTGAGATCGATATTCGGTTGAAATATTGGTGAAATCGATGTTATCTACTGATGTAAAAATGAGCGCTTCAGTGTTGCTAACGCTGCTGAAGTTGCACCTGATTCCCCGTTTCCTGCTGAGTTGTGCTGATGTGGGTCAGAACAAGCAGAGCGTATCGACTCATTCAGCCGGCAGCAGCGTTTACCGACGGCGCTCCAAAATGATGACCGTCCCAAAGCAAAACCTGCATGACATGAGATTCTAAATGGTCCTGCAGCTTGAATAACAACACAAATGTTAACAGAAAAGCAGTGCGTCGGTTTTCCATGTTTTGTTTGTTCCGGGTCCGTGCTCTGTCCCGCCTCCTGCCATTTCTGTCCAATGGCAGCAAAGGCTGTCCTTTGCATGGCTTTGTAGTTTTATAAAGAAGCACAATGTGAAAATGAAAAAACGAGTCCGCCGTTGGTCCGTACCAAAGAAGTGGACCAAAGGACTTTGCTGGTGTGAAAACAACCCTGGAGATCGGTGATCATCCAGAACTCAGCAATCGCTGGTCATAATTCTGGATCCTTGTAGTTTGCATGTGACACCCAGTGGTGTTCACACAGCAAAGTCCCTACATGGAGCCCCTCTGCTGCTCCTCACAGCCCGAGTGCACTCGCAGTAAGTTCCACATTATTTCACAGAATCGATTACATTTTCCTCAGGTTTTGATGCTCTCACCACTTCTGAAGACAACAAGCTGAAACAAAGAGATTACAGTCTATCATAGAGAGATAAATAAGATATTGCCCCTTTTCTGCTGTGTTTATTTTTAGAACGGGGGAGTCGACAGATTGCTTACTCCATGAGTGTATCGGTGCCCCCAGGGCGGGTCGCTGCCTCCGTTTCCCTCAGAACTGCTGCTACAAGACAAAAGCACTCAGTGTCAGATTCCACCGCAGTGCGCTGACACGCAGCGGACAAAGAAAACCCAGAACTCAACACGACCACATGGACAGCACGTCAATACTGATGGCAGAGTTTCAAAAGCTACACCATGTAAAGCATGATGGGATGTTTACTGACAAAGAGTGACGACCAGGTTCCCATGTATGAGGGGATCTCATGTTACTAAACTCATAATAATATAATAAATTCTTATTTATTAGTGGAAGGATATTTTCTGTCTGGCTCACTGCAAAAACAAAGTCTTACCAAGTATTTTGTTTAATGTCTTTTTGTTTAATGTTTTTGTTAAAAATGTTTTGTTATAAGTAAAAGTGTAATTTTAGAGGCGAATGTGTAACTGATACAGACCAGAAAGGTGAACTGTCTGAGTTTGGTTAAAGTGAACTCTGGTGCCGTTTGAATGCATGTGAACACCAAGCAGACTTAAACCGCTATAAAAGCAGGAAACGGACCACAGCGCAGGGCATTCTGGGTAAAAACAACCAAAGCTAACATGCTAGCCTAGCACTAGCGGGGGAAATGGCTTTTTATGAAGATTAAAGATAAATCCTACAACCGCTAAAACCCGACGCCACTCCATTGTAGAAGAAAGAAGTCGCGCTCAGTGTCTTCTTAGGTTCTGTGTTGTTTCCGTAAGTGGTTCTTGGTGCAGCGCCCCCACAGGCCAGGAGGGGAACAGATGAAAATGGAACAAATGTTCCTATTATTATGTGGGAAAACAGCATCATTTGAGTTTTAATTTAAAGTTTTATTGATTTTCTTGCTGGTCAGATTTTGGTTCAGGTAAACTGGTGACTGCAACTGTTTGTCCAGCTAATCAGTGATCTGAACTGTTAACTGTTTCCTTTGACTTTTCACTGTAAATTATACTGATAAGTCTCGGTTGATTCAATTGATAAAGATTAAAAGCAGCTGGAGATTAAAAGCAGCTGGTTATTATTTGACCCTGAGCTTCTGTCTGATTGATGTCTTTTTGTCTAATTATTCTGTAATTTAGCATATATATTTTATATATTATATTTATATTTGTTTTGTTGAATATGAATCTGAACTCCACTCCCATTTATTTTTCAGACTTGCGAGGCGTTTGTCTTCACCGCTTTGCTTCCCTGCTCCCGGAGAATCGTCACCTTTTACTGACGAATGCGAACACTGAGAGAGAAAGACTTCTGTGCCCTTAATTTGTCAGTAAACTAGACGTCTCTTGGCGGCACAGCGACAGAAACATTCACTCAAAGAATCGGAACAAAAGCCGCCCACATGAACCGACGAGCGCTCTTTCTGCACGCACCCTACACACGTGCACCGCCAAATTCACCAGAAGCCACCGCAGAAAGGCGACTGATTACACTTTTTATGAGACTCTATGAGGGAAATGGTGTTTTCAAGTAGCTTCTCTCATTATTGTTCACTAATTGTCTGGCAGGACCAATCATATCCAGCCCTGGAGTAACTGCGTTGAGTGCATCTGGAGTGATCATGAACTTGTTACCGTGACCTATTTCTGTCGTCGTCGTGTGCAGCAACCTGCAGTCTCTCACCAGTAATGAAATGTGGCAGAAGAGACAATTTGCAGCAGATTTATACCTTGAGGGCGAAGCCAGAGCCACCCAATTTCAGCTCGGCTTTGTTTTGTGCCCAGAATCGAATCCTCACCTGCATGTAGTTTCCACACCGGAGAGCAGCAGAGATCAGAGCATGACCTTAAAGACCACGAGTTGTTTCCTGTCTCATCTCAATGATGACCTAAAAGAAGCTGAAAAGTCCAGCTGCAGTCTTCTGGTTCTGCAGGATCAGGTTAGCAGGTAAGAACCAGGAACCAATGGTTGGGCTTGGTTAGCATTTCTGACTGACTTTTCCCAGGAGGCTCCCAGTTCAAACTCCCCTACTGTCCATTTTTCTGTTAACTTCAGATTTTACAACAAGAGTAATTAGTATTTTACATGGAAATTTAACATTAAAGCTAACCACCTTTGATAAGAAAGCATTGATTTCCAACTTTAACATCTCTGGGTTAGCTAATTTAAATCTGATGCACAAGCAACATCAGAAAACAACAGCGCTGGACGGCCGAGGGAAGCTGCTTCCCTCGGCCGAACGTGGGTCAATTTCTGCTTCCTAAAACTATCTGATGGAAAAGACTACTGCTGTGTTCAAGTTGTGCTAAAAGGAGTTGGCCTGAGTTTTTGCATGGATGAAAGAATAAAGTGCAACAATGTAGCAGTTTCCCCAGATATCCGGCTGTGTATGGACTAGGCCCAAATCTCTGGCCGTGGTTAGAAGTCAGGCAGAAAGAAGCTGCAGTTTGATTGTTGCCTGATATGATGGACAGAAGAAATGGTGGAACTTCCTCTTTCTTCCTTAGCGCTTTTGAAATGCTAGTCAGCAAAAACAATAACAAAAACAACGGACTGTTACCACGGTAACATATAAAAACAGCTGTCCAAAAGTAAAAATGTCAGAACAGAAAACTTTTGAACTGCACGACATCCAAACCAGAAGAATAAATGTCTGAACATGAAATCCCATAACAACAAAAAAAGACTGTGAACAACAAACTAAAAAAAACAAACAAATCAGAGCAAAAATAACGAAGCTGCTGCGACATGCTGCCACCACCAGGGGCGCTATTCCTCTAATAACTAGAGTTGGTTTGGATTTGACTGGACTCTGCTGTTGCAGATGGTTCAGATCTATGTTCACAGATCAGAAACTCTCAGCATCAGCAGCTGAAATCTACACAAACAAACCCGGTTTGGAAATGTTCACAATCTAAACATAACCATGAATTTATGTTCTGGATGAAAAATGTTCCAGGTCTCACTTTCTCTGCTTATGGGCAGAATGAATCTGTTTTCTGCAGCATCAGATTCTACGGATGGAAAACTGAACACATCTCCTGCTGCAGAGAACAAAACAGAAGGAAAATTAACAGAGTATTTGATTTTCCAAACAGGATGACAGCAGATGCTTGGCGTCAGACGGCGTCAACTTGTGCTGCATTGCTGAATGTCTACAGCCTCAAAATGCACAAAAAGGTGCAGCAGTTTGATCAGAACCAACAATCAGCATGGAGGACAGCGCTGCTCAGGCGTGACAGACGTCAACGATTTGACCGTCGGGAATGTTGAGGCGCTGTGACATAAAATGCAGCTCCGAGCCGCAGGCGGTGGAGATATGGAAATCCTGAAAATCCACTCAGAACTGCCAGCACCTGCAGCAGCACTTCAGCAGGGAGCTGACTTATTCATTTTTAACCAACTCCTGATGTCAGCTTTGAATCAGAAGCTACATTACAGGATTTCTTAATCACCAGGAGGAGAGGAACATGTGCAGCGTGTGGACAGACTCTGCTTCACTTCAATAAGTAATTGTGTTCCTATTTCTGTTGAGAGAACAACCTGTGAAGAGATGTGGGCCTTAAACAGCATGACGTCACTCAGGCACTCAGAGAAATGTGGTTTTTAGTTGTGAACTCAGATCAGCCGCAGCCAGCCGCTCATTAACTTCACAAAAACAACAAACGTGTGAGCTGGCCTTTAGTTCGTCTGGATGAAGGTCGGGGTGTAAACTGGCCTAATTTGTGGCTGTGGAGCTCAGAAGGATGTGGGTGTGATGGAACACAAACGGTGAAGTAAAGCAGGCGGACATGAGGCGGTCTGCACCGTAACGGCCAGTCAGGATTTCATCAGGAGAGGAAACTTCACAGCAGCTTCTGCTTCTGGAAACGTGATGATGCTTCTGAGATTTTTATTGCAGATGTCTCAGTTAAAGACACGAACAGACATTGTTTTACAACCTAACCCAGCTCTGAACTTCTCCACCTCTTCCTCCCAGACCTCCTGCTGGGTTTCTTGGTCTTCATGAGGTTCAAACCTCTGAAACCTTCAGAGAACCACAGATGAACTCAGATGGGCTGGAAGCAGCATTTCTGGCTGATAGAGGGCTCAATGCAAGCTGCACTTCTCAGATTTCTACCTGGAGAACAATTTGACAACCAGGCATAATTTTCCTTCCATCTTGCAGGTTTGTGCTGCTTTCTGTCATTTTATCACATAAATGAAATACTGTGAGGTTTGTGGTTTTAATGGGACAAAACAAGGAAAAGTTGAAATAGAACAGAAACCTTTCTGAGGCTGCACGTTTATTTTAAAATGGTGGCTTTCTTCTTTTCCTTTTATTTATATGCAGTTTTTTCTAATCTTCACAACTCCTAGAAAACTGAAGCTTTAAACCAGAACAAAGATAAAGCTGAAAACAGTCTCTACAGACTTTCTTATAAACACAAAGACATATTTCTTCATCTGTTTGTGTTTTCACAGAATCAACTTTGCTCAAAGCAAATTTTTCCAGCATAAATAAAGACTCCATGTAGGTGTGCAATGTTTATTATAAGCTGTGTTTTTATTCTCACTGTGGCCTTTGCTTCTCATACCAGAGGTAGCGTTCTGCCTACAGGTACTCTTTATGAAAATGCTTACAGAGAATAAAGCTTTATGGGCAGATCTCTCAGCTCCGTCAGCCAGTTTAGATCAGGAGTATAGTTGCTGCGTTTTAGTGGTAATTATAAAGGTAAACTAAAACCCAGGCAGAACTCAGCGAAGGGAAAGCTGATCGATTTTAGCATCGGTGCTTCAAAGCTGCACAGCCCAGCCAGCATGCAGGTGTAATTACCATGGAGTGTGTGAATGTGAAGCTGAGCATATCTCGATAACAGCGCTGAGCTCTGCCTCATTCACTAAAGGTTACAGGGGAACAAGTAGGATTTTTTTAAGCGCCTCACAATAGAAATGACCGTGTTACATCTGTGGGAGGCTGATAGCGCCGTCTGATCAATACATCTGCCTCAACGATTACTTCGACAGGTGCTGAGATTTAGGCTTTCAGAGCCCACTTTCCTGTTCCTGAGCTGTTATTTAACAGACTCTCACGCTGGTCCTTTCAATCGCTCATCGCTGCAGAGAGCTGCTATCAGTGTCAGGCCGGCATCACGGCGCCCAATGAGCCTCATTGTGGAGCCAGAAGGAGCAGACGGTCAGGCCTGCGATCAAAGATGGCTGCAGCTTCGCTCTTCAACAGACGAGACTCCTTCACTGTCCCCGAGAATCGTCATGGAGACGACGACAAGGCAATAGCAATGGCTTTATTTTTAGAATATTTCATCTTAAACAAAATATAATACTTGATGTTATCTTCAGAAGATGAAAAAGAACTGGCAGCTGCAGTAGAAAGTTTTCACACCCCCAATGCAAAAGATCAGAACCGAGTCGCTGAGACCGACGTTGAAAAGTCAGATATGAGCCGCATGGGGAACGGAGCCTCATGATGCTTTTGGAGGAAAGTCAAAATAAGAGCCGAAATTCTTCCTTCAGTTATCATGACAACAAAACTGTTTGGCAGAGAAACTTTTCAGAATGTTCGAATCAGAGCCAGACGCTTTCTGAAGCATAAATAACCAAACTTTCCTGAATATCACCTGCTGAAGTGACGGCAATGTTAAGGAATTCAGCTGGGCTGCCCATTAAAAGCTGATTAATTAGAGGCATGTTTCTGAGGCCCAGAGGCTGCGCTGTGATCGGTCAACAGGACTGTTTAAGAGAGTTTGAGAGAAGAGGTCTTAAATTGTCAACGTGTCCTTGTCCCAGCCAAAGGAGGGATTAGGCAGGGGGATCAGGGAGTGTGTCTACGCATGAATCAAAGCCTTGTTCAGATACACACACTCTGCTTTGATTTCAAATGAGACCAAGGAGCCACCAGTATAATGCATCATCTCCCTGGTGAAACTTCCCAGTGACTTTGTGGAAAACTGGTCGTCACCCAGCAACAGCAGCACAAGGTAAATCACGTCTCAATGAAAGAAATGAAGGATTCTGCTTTGTCTTAATGAAAAATCATTTTTATTCAGAAAAACACGACATGCATCAGGCACTACATGTATGTTCAACAGGAACACGCCTGAAACACACACAGCACCGACATGCACAGTTCATCCACATGATGAGCATGTAGGACTCTCTTCATGAGTTTACATCTAAAACAGGTCAAACCTGAATTAATTCATGTTCCAGAAATATATGTTCCTGTTAATGTATTCATTTTTGATGAGATAAAGTTTTCTGAAGAGTTTGAAAAAGTAAAGTTGGTCACTGACACCATGTGGTTATTAGTACTTCCATTATCATACGTTTCATATTGTAGCTATTTTCATTCTGCTCCGTTTCTCAGCTATTCTGAGCTCACATATCTAAAACCTCCAGCTGAATTCCCACTAAAACTGAACTCATTTCCATATTTCACTGCTTCTGCTGTCAGAAAAAAAGCCGCAATTATGGTGGAAATCATGGTCCTTTTAAAACACAGCGAGTTGGACTTTTGTTTGATGAAATACAGATTTTCTAACAGAGCAGCATCATCTTACTTATATATATTTTTCTATTTTAAAGTGGAAAGTTCTGTTCTAAAAATCTCAAAGTTTCTGGTATTATCTCACTTTTGCAATATTAGACCTTACTGCTCTGCTCTGTGATGTTTTCGGTTAAAGAAAAGAAAATAAATTCAGTTTGGAGCAAAACTTTGGGACAAATGTAGGCAACCTTGAAATGCGAGAGACGGTCCAGAAAAGTCCAGCCTATTGAAGGCGACGGAGCGCTCTACGACCAATCAGCTTCATCTGTTTCCTTATGATTCTTCCTGACAACTCGCCATTTACAGCAGTGACCTGCTACCTGATAGCTTATTGACGTCTGCTGATTAAAATGTCCGCCTTTGGTCCAATCCTCCTTCCTGTCACAGCCGTCGGTGTCTTCCCGCCACACAGAGTGGAACACGGCTTCTCCGTCAATTAACCACAGATTTTAGGGCATTACATGTAATTGCATGTAAATTGGGTTCAGTTCTGCTTGATGGAGACCCCATCAACCCATTGTTTCTGTATAAATAAGGTGTAGATTTTATGGCCTTATCTGTCATTCCTATTTTCTCCCTGCTTGAGTCAATTAACAGCTTAACGATCTTCCACGTCTAGTTTGAACTTCCTCCTCAGCATGCATATTTTATTTACCTGCATGGCTTTATCGATGCAGCGCAGAAACGGCCATTAAACCAAAGCGTTAGTACTTCTTCTGTATTGATCCCAGGCAATGTAACCTCATTGAACATCTTAGTTGTGCATCTTGGAAAGTGTGGATCAGCAGAAAAAGCTGAAGGTTTTGTGGGACAGGGTGAAGTTACGACGGCAGCGTTCCGCCCGCCGCTCCGCCCGCCGTGCCGCCCGCCGTGCCGCCCGCCGTGTTTCTCTCTCGTTTATGAATCTTTGTGGGTGGAAAGGTTAAGAACTGTCATCAGATTAGCCATTGATTTCAATTAGTGCTTCGTGTTACTAAACAACCTTTGTGTGTCTGCGATCAGTGACTTGCATCGATCCTCCAGGCTCCTTCCATTACGTTTGATTGCCACCGGCCCACTGTCAGCGGAGCAGCGTGATTACCCAGGACTCCTGTTTGCTCTCCATGCAGTGCAGCTCCGTCTCCACAAGCAGCTGCATTCCTCTGGATGCAGCTTCGCACAATAAGGTTAACTGCTCCACGCTGTGACAGGGGTCAGAGAGGTCAAACGAGAACGGACTGAACATCCTGGAGCACTTGGCCAAGTCAGAGGGCTCCACAGCTACAATCATTCAGCAGCAAAGTTACTGAGACAAACAGAGCAGGGCTTTTAAATGGGTTTAAAACCCACAGCAGGTTGCATCAAATCACTGACTTTACAGCAATCCGTCCTACAAGCATGCATGTAGCGACAGTGGAGAGAAAAAACTCCCCTCCATCAGAACCAGAACCAGAACCAGAACCTGGCTCAGTGCAAGCAGGAGTTAAAACAGAGAAAACCAACTCATGTAAATATTGAGGATATTTTGGATTCTTAAAACATGAAAAAGCTTTGCAGAAATAATGTTTCATTTTTAGTCAGTTATATTATTTAGTTAGACATGGTGACAGATTTTTATGGTTGTGTAAAAGTGTTTTCCCCAGAAGCTACATCATTGATTTTGTGTTAAATGAAACAAACAGAACTGAATGCCTTAAATATCCTCAATAAGTGTAACTGTGGGACCTCCAGGGTTTATTTAAAACATAAATTATTTTAATTTCTTATGATTTGTGGGGCAAAGGTTTGGGAGCTGCAAAGTTCCCCATCGGCTGTAAATAACCTTTTCAAGCCGCCGCCTGACTCCCCGCAGAGACCTACATGAATATCTGTCACTTTATCAATCATGTCAGCAGATCATGAATCATTCAGTGTCTTCTGATTGAATTTAAGAAAAGTCTTGTAGGGTTATGCTGAGTGCCAGTCAGGGACCGTCTCGGGGTTTTCATCTCTCTGGGACGGAGCAGCAAAAAATCTCATAATGTCAAGAGTTCAACCAGAGCTTATTTTTGGGAAAACAACGTGTTTACATGGAAAACACAATATCACTAAGCTGAAGCAAACGTAGGAACTTCTCTGTGTGGGTGTTTGGCAGCCATTTATTTCAGATCAAATTAAGGAAAAAAGTAAGACAACCACTAAAAACTCCAAAAATTAGACTAGATGACTCATATTTTGCTACAATGTAACAAAGATGAAACCTATTTGTTGATCCCAGATGAGTGCTAAAGGCAGGAACTGACTGTTTTTTAGAAGAACTTGAACTAAGTGAGACTTTTCCTGAACGAACAAATAAAAAGCTTTTATTTTCAGAGCAGATTATTAATTATGCTTTATGTTGCCTGTTGTCAACCTAAAGTCAGATCCTTTGAGTGTTTTTAAGTTTGATTTCCTGACATGTTTCCTGCCTCCTGACCATCACCTCCACCTCCGCTGCGATTTCTCTCTCTTTACCTTTGACCCCTTCTTTACGTTTCAGGATTTTGATCAATGCCTCGTGGATATTGAATCTGTTCTTCCTCACTGACTCGGCCTCTTTGCCCGTCTGCTGATCTAAGGGTTATGGACAAAGCGATCATTTCCTTTCCCGTGGTAAAACCATACCACTGTAACTGTGAACAAGCTAACCTAGCGACCGGAGTTTCTGCTCTCCGAGGCTTCACCACGCCTCGTCTCTGTCCTGTGGGTGAAACAATCCCCAGTAAACCCAGTTTCCTCTTTTCTCTGTCAAGATGTCAAGTTTTCACTTCCACCAGGTAAACCTTCACTTCCTGTTTAAACGAGACTTCCTGGTTGCTCTGTACCTTTGACCTTTGTAAAGTCTGCAGCAGCCTGGTTCCTGCTTTCACATTCTCATTCTTATCGCTGATAAATTCTGTTTTAAACTTTTCTGGTTTCCATTTTGGATCCAGAAGGAACTAAAATCATTACAGAAGCTTAATATACTGATTGGTTGATACTTTTTATAGCATCAATCTGTGAATATGTTTTACTGTTTGAGTGTTGAAGAATCAGAAATAAACTGTTAGCTCGTGTTGCTATTTGTTGCTAACCTGATAGTCAGAGACCAGCAGGACTTAAGGTTAATTTTAACCTGCAGTCCTGGTTAACTCAAGGTTTCCACCTTAACTTAAGGTTTCCACCTTAAGTTAACCGGGATGTCAGTCTATTATCTGTGTTAATGGCGCCTTGTTTAGAATGAACTCCATAGTAAATCCAGAAATTTAAATTGCTCATCCAGACACCATGATGCGTGTTGAACTGCTTCTCTGTTCGTACGTTCAGACCTGAGACGCTTCCTGACGTTGATCTGCTCGGCAACAACAGAACAGAGAAATGTTTCTGCTAACTTCATTCAGCTAAACAAAAGCATTGAAGCCTCGTTTGAGCGTTTCTCTGGAGGAGGATGATCAATGCAGACGCTCTAATGAGCTTGTAATTCTGGACGTCCTCCTCTGACATTTACTGCAGCCCGCTCTCTCTGCTGTGTTTATCAGCAAAAGTGTTGGAGGTTTATGTGTTCAGATGAATTATCAGTGCAGCTGTAACAAAAATCAACCCAAAAATTCAATAATTAATAGAGTGCCATTTGCATTAAAAAAAAAGGCTGTGGTGCTTATTTTCTAAGCCACCTCTTCAGTGAGCGCTCACTGGAAGTAATTATTCATTAAAAGAGGCTGAGTGAGCCAGCGTAGAAATCAATTACTATATTTTTTCGTCCTCTGCTTTTGTGGGAGACGAAGAACGGCTTCTAATGAGCTCCATGAATTCCATCTGACTCCTCGTCTTGGACCAGGGCTTAGCTCGCTCTCACGCTTCTCAGGTTTTCTGCTTCTCAGTTTAAAGCTGCCAGAACTTAAAGCCATTTAGCTGCCTGCTCTACTTCAGAGAAAGCCCGGTCATTAAAGGCAGAAGAACTAATCCCACTTTTTGATTTTGTTCTACTGCATCTAGTCTGGTCCAGACGGCTGCAAAAGATGAAAAGAGGTTTTTTTCCTGTGAAAATTAACTATTAATTCAGCTCTTTATTTAGCTCTGCTTTGTGTAAAAAACATGGTTTTCTAAGTTTTCCTTCCCGTCTGACCAAACAACCCAAACCCACAGAGGACCCCGCAGTTTGACCGCTCACTTTCACTGAATCAATACTCTTCATAACCACATGTGGAGGAAAAAGATGAATGTTTTCATCCATATTAAAGTCTTTGGAAAAGCTCCCTTTGGGGGGAAATAGTTCACCTCCTGGGCTCCTCTGGGGGAGAGTGGTTAGTATTCACTGTGATAGATTACAGGCTCTGTTATCTGCAGCCACAGCGTTAGACGGCTCTCTCTGTCTGGACTGCTAACTCCTGTTTCAATATGATTTTACACTTAAAAAGTGAGAGAGTGCCAGGGAAGCCTGTGAGGTGGCTAATGAGCAGATTGGTAATGCAGTTACTGCTGCTCACTGAATATGGAGCATGCAGGCCTGTTATTATGCATCAGGATCAGCAGAGCATGAATGTTGTTCTATTAGCTGTACATTATGAACTTCCAGTGATATTTCCATCCCAATAAACGGTTACATGACATGACAAACAGTAATATGAAATAATATTTAGGGTTTAGTATTAGTTGATTCTGGAATACTGCATGTCTTTTCTGGTCCAGCGTCACGTTAGTTTGCTGAAAGTCCGTCTGTCCAGGAAGCTGCGATGTTGTGATCACAACTATTAACGCAAATTCACTCAGGATTCACAGATTTTACTCAAACTTCCTCCAGTCATCGCAACTTTTCCACAAATCTGACCTTAATGTTTTCTGTATCGTCTTTTTTCTGATCAACGACTGCGACGTGACTAAATATTAGCCAATCCTCTCAGCCCTTCAGTAACATCATGCAGCCATTTTTGTTTTTGGTTCCTGCTGTAAACAGTTCATGCTAACTTAAATGATCAATATGTTCTTTTGCACTTTGACAACTCATCAGGATATTATGTGATGGTTATATTTCAAAAAGATACTTGAACATTTGTTGCACTTTAAATATTAACTAAATTATATTTCAGTTTTTTTAGAAGGTTGTGTGCATTAAACTTCTATATAAAACCATGAAATGTTAAAAAATTCACAACTTTGACCACAAATTTATTCAGGCTGCAACAATCACAAAAAAAAACATTGCAGGAGGATGAACTCTACGGTCACCTGTATCCATAGGCGTAAATCCCGGGGGGTTGGGGGGGGCGGACCCCAATCTTGGAAAGGTCTAGAATTGTCTAGAACCCTAACCCCCCAAGAAAATCATTGAAGAAACGTTTGCATTTAAATAATATCAATATGAAAAGGCAAAAGAAACAAAGAACAAACTAAATCTGCCATTTATCTCAGAAAAATAAGAATTAATTTTAAGTCTGACTATATTTGAAAAACAAAACTAAAACAAGCAAAAAATGTATTTTAATAATCAAGGGTCTATAAAAACCTTCTCAGATCAGCATCCTGGTGCTTTCATGAAGACAGTAAAAGCTTTTCCTCTCGGTTCTGAATGAAGAAAACCTCTGAATACTGACAGGACAGACACATTTAGGAGTCAGCCTTCAGTATGGAGTCTGTTTCCAGGAACATGGCCGCCTCCCTCTGACCTTCTCTTCCTGCAGTCGCTGAGCGCTTCACATGAGATCCTGCACACAACCAACCTCTGGCTTCATTTGCATCTGGAAGCTTGTAAAGCTGTCAGGCTCGCTGCTCTTCGCTGCTGGCTGGCTGACGGATCTTTTTCTTGTCAAACATTTCGAAGTGTCACAGCCAGAAAAATCACAGGTGTGACGAATTTTGATCAAAAGCTCGTTTCCTTGAGGTTTTCCAGTAAGTTGTGCCAGGAAGCGTGCAGAATGAGGCAGAACCGGCTCATCCAGACGGAGGGCGGTAATGAGCCGCCTTCCTGCTAAACAGGAAATTCATTTATGATCAGTTTCTGATTCTTCTTACACACAACTGAAATTATATTTTCATATAAAGCTTTTTCACAACTTTGGCAAAAATATTAAAATCCAAATGTTTTCCATCATAAACAGAGACAGTAAATGTCTTGTTTAATTAGCATATTAATTACATTGTGGTGTTTTATCCTCAGCCTGTTCTCTGCCAGCTTAGTTTAACGGTTTGCTTGTTTCCTCGTTTCATTCGACCAAACCCAACAAAGCTGCTCTCAGCCGTTTCTCTGATCCGAACCCAGAAGAGGTTCAGCAGGAGAACATTTTATAAACTTCCTGCAGGCAGTTCAGGTCGGATCGGTTTGTCCAGTTCGGTGCTTCAGCAGGTCTTTGGTTCTTATTCTGGGTCCATCTGTACATTTCGGACCAGAACCAGATGAGATCATTTACAGTTAGATAATGTGACTGTAATAAGATATTCATTTATTTGTTACTTTTTACACCTTTATCAGGTTTCCTATAAATGTGGACAACACTGTAGTTTCTGCCAGTGAAGAAATATAAATAATGTTTTACTGAATCCGTCCGTCCGTCCGTCCGTCCATCCATCCGTCCATCCAGGCTCTCCTCCCACTGGAGACGTCTAGAGAGTTTTTCCTCGATGCTCAAACATCTTCAGGCTGCTGTTCGACTCATTTGCTGCTCTTTTACGTTTCTTCCTATGAAAAGAGGGTTTCCTTTGTGGTTACTGTCTGCTTCTCCTTCCTGTGGTTGAATTCGTTTATCTGTTCTGCATTAATTGTCGCCACCTCCTTCTCATCTGCCCCTGGGTGTGAATATCTTGTCTTCTCTCTCCATCCTCCGTTGTCAGTTTAACTTCTCACCTTGCCAGCAGAGCTGCATGTCTCCCACTAAGCTGCCTTGTTGTTAGTCTCTTAATTCTTTTTTAGGTTTCGTTTTATTAGACACTTGTTCCTGTAAACCTCTGGAGCGTTTCTGTTCTGTTGGGTTTGTGGAACAGATTTACGTTGAGCTCGCTCGCTGTTCTGGATATTTCTAGAGAATTATATCAACTTCTGTGTAGTTAAAGTTCACACTTTGCACCCAGAATGTTTACAATGAAAGCTTTAAACAGTTAAGTTTTAACTGTTTCATTATAAAACCCAAACTGTGACTGTTATATAAAGGTATTTATTTGGAAAGTTTGCATCTGAAAACAAGGTGATGTTTTTCTGAATATGTTTGTTCTGAGCCAAGAGGGGAAAATGATCCTCTGTGTTTCTAGTTCAGTGAGAGTAAAACTGAGAGAATCAGCAAATATAAAAGATTTTTATCTAAGGTCAAACACTCTCTCTCTGTTAGGGTCATAAAAACTCCTCCACATGATATTTACCTATTTGTGTTCATTAGGCATCACCAGTTTTGTCATTTTTACCCACAGTGGAGGAGATGTTTGCACCTGGATGCCTCTAATGCATCAGCAGAGCTGCAGTAGGAGGAGGAGATTTATGGTTCATGCCTGTCATATTCACTTTTTCCCTCTCCAGAATCCAGATTAACCAAGTCCTAATGTAGCAGCTCAGACATCGCAGCGTCAGTATGGAATCAATAGCTCATACTTTTGTGAAATTGAGTTTTGGAGCACAGAGGGGAGGCTGGGAAGCTGTAGAAGCAAACAGCGGTTTAATTTTACAGCAGAATTACAGTGCTGGCACGCTGAGGTTCTGCCTCCTGCTGGGAAGAAACGACAGCTGCTGCTTTGAGGCTTTCAGCGACACTTCGTCCAACGCCGGAGGGGAAGAACACCGGGAAAGGTTTGGACACGGCGTCCTCAGAACGGTCAGAACCACTCAGCATGTTCTGGAAACATTTCCAATCTGAAACAAATCAAAGGTCGACTTACATAAGTATTCATACCCAATATGACATTACAACCATAAATTTCAACACAAATAAGAACATAATTGTACATTTGCTTTGTGTTTTTATTTGACCCTCTTTATGCTGATAACCTTCAGAAATACAGAATAACGAATGCAGCTCAATTTTGAGTGATTTAATGTCAATTTAAAATCAAGTTGTTCTGTTTCTGGACTCCGAAGAGTTCCAGTTTTGGAACAAAGAGAAAATCTTTCTCACTTTGGTTAGTTAGTCAAACTAACCAAACCCTTAACGGACTGGAGTTGGACTAAAACAAACTGGAGTTGGACTAAAACAAACTGGAGTTGGACTAAAACAAACTGGAGTTGGACTAAAACAAACTGGAGTTGGACTAAAACAAACTGGAGTTGGACTAAACTGGAGTTGGACTAAAACAAACTGGAGTTGGACTAAAACAAACTGGAGTTGGACTAAAACAAACTGGAGTTGGACTAAAACAAACTGGAGTTGGACTAAAACAAACTGGAGTTGGACTAAAATCAACTGCTGAACTAACACGCTCCCCAAAGAAGAGCAGGGAAATTTCCAGTTTGCTGACGTACAAAGTCAGTAGATTTTGCCCCCAAACAGCTGCAGCTGTGTCTGCAGGAAAAGGTGATGTTGAGTCATGGAGGCTGAATATGAATGAATCCCTCAGTTTTCAAAGCTTTACTTACAAAATAAAATGTGGAAATGTAATTTCCCTTCCACCTCCCAATTATACAGTATTTTATGTTGGTCTGGCAGATAAAAACAAAATCTAAATTTAAAATAAATGTGAAAGTTTGTGGTTTAAAACTGAGAATGTGAAAATATTTCAGTGTATGAATGCTATATAAGATCTGAATTAAAGGGGAATTTTTACAACCTTCCAGTCTCACTTCTGTTTTATTTAGAGCAGCATCTATATTTATTATCTACAAAAGTAGATAAAACTTAAAAATGCTTAAAGTGACTGTAGAAACGTTGAGGCAGCAGCTCAGCAGGCTGATGACCCAAACCTCCAGGACAGACTGAATCACTGTGAGCTGAGCTGGAGTCTCTCTGAACCCGAGTGGGGAAGGCCGCAGCGAAGCTGGAGAGATGTGGGAGCTCTGGAGCAGAACAGAAAACCCGATCAGAGTCCAGAACACAGTTATTTCAACAATCAGCAGAGCAACACCTGGTGACTGATGAACTGGAAGTGCCTGGAGAGTAGATCAGTGTAGATTTGCTGCTGAACGCAGCCGAGGCAGAGGAGTGGAGAATCGATGATCAGAGCAGCAGGACGGCCGGCCACGCCTGGATTACAGCCCAAAAACAAACAGGAAGCAGCGAGGAAGAGCAGGAGGCACGGAGGGAATGATGAAGATCTGATTCTCAACAACGATCCGTCAGTGTGAACCTTCACCCGTCGTTATCTACTATCCATGGTAATTAACATGATGATGTTATGGACAAATTTTAGCTTCGTTCTGGGTTTGAAGTTTACATGTTTTCATAGATTTAATCAGTTCCTTTGAACTGAATTAAATCAAAAGTCAATCAGAACTTTTGTCCTGTTTGCATTTTCTCCTCTCACATGTGTCACATTAATGCCTACAAGGTTCTTTGTTTTTTGCGTTGGACTCTGATGTTGACCTCTGAGGTTTTCTGAGCCGCCCACATCGGAGCGACCTTCTGTCAATAAAAGTTTTACAGTTTCATCCTTTCATTCAGATTCACTGTGAGTGAATCTGCCTGTTGCTATGTGACGGTCTCATGCTAAGGCTGGCACTCTCCAGGCAGCAGAGATGATATTCCACACTCACACATCCTGGATGACATAATCGGGTTGTAACAAGCTCTGCTAATCCAGCTCATTTGCTTTTGCTGCTCCTCTTTAAATGTGTTTGGTTTTCATTTGAGGCAGTTAGCTGAAACACAAACCATTTCACTGAGACAACGTTTTGAAACAGGAACATCTAATCTAGATTTCTGTGATGTTTTATTTGTTGGTTGGTGTCGAGTCTTTCAGGTTTCTGAAGATTGTTGTGCAAAACTCTGCAGTGTGTTTTTTAACTGAGGACATTAATCCCATTTTTACTTCACTCCACAGACGACCTGCTCATTTCATGATGCTGTTTAGAGTTTCTTTATTAGTTTTGTCTCTGGCCGACCTCCCTGCCCGCCTCTCTGAGCTGCTGCAGCCGTTGACCAGCAGCTGACCAGCCGTTGACCAGCCGCTGACCAGCCGTTGACCAGCCGCTGACCAGCAGCTGACCAGCCACTGACCAGCCGTTGACCAGCAGCTGACCAGCAGCTGACCAGCCGTTGACCAGCCGCTGACCAGCCGCTGACCAGCAGCTGACCAGCCGTTGACCAGCCGCTGACCAGCAGCTGACCAGCAGCTGACCAGCAGCTGACCAGCCGCTGACCAGCGGCTGACCAGCCACTGACCAGCCGTTGACCAGCCGCTGACCAGCAGCTGACCAGCCGTTGACCAGCCGCTGACCAGCAGCTGACCAGCCGTTGACCAGCGGCTGACCAGCCACTGACCAGCCGTTGACCAGCCGCTGACCAGCAGCTGACCAGCCGTTGACCACCCGCTCCTGGAGGAGAAGCTAAGCTTAGAGGTGACCGTGTTCCATGACCTGCTCATGTCTAACAGCCGTTTCTCCTTTTCAGTTTAAGAATATAAAGAGTGAAAATATTGTCACATATTTAGAGGCTGACTATTTTTAATGTGTTTGATTTTCTTTTCTTACATTTTTTATGTCCTTTAAATATTGAGCAGCACCTTTGAACTGAATGTCTTTATTATCATTGTACAGATGGAGCTTTGGTTTATTTTCTGATCTGTAAAGAGCCTTGAGGTGAGATCTGCTGTGAAATGGTTTCATATAGACAAACTGAACCGAATCTCTCAGTTCTGTCTCTTCTCTTGTCTTTAAAGATCCTTGCTTTGTCCAAGGTGGCGCCTCCTCCTCCTCCTCCTCCTCATTCAGTAATCTCCTGTCAGTGAAGCCCAGCTCCACCTCTCTATTGAAGCCTGTTCATCTCTTTTCAGAGCGATCCTGTTAACGGACAGATAAATGATCCAAAGCAGTTTTAAAAACAGATTATTGCATCTGAAGTGTTTCCTGGGTCGAGGTCATCCTGTAAAGAAAATCGGTAAGTCCTTGAGAATGAGACCGCCGGTGCACGAGTCATGAACCAGGACCAGGATAAAATCTCGTTAAAACTAATTAAAACGAGTTGTGCACATGGCTGCCTCAGGACAGCGCCGGAGCACCGTCACCTTCACCACGCTGCGCCGGGGCCACCACTCACCTGCAGGAGTAATATAGCTTAACACGCTGCTGTGACCTGAATCAAAAATCAATCCTTCATCATTAAAGGTCTCCATTTGGCTATAAAACAAAGCAGGAGCATCCAGGGTGAACTGTGACACTCACTGTGAATTATTCACCATTATAACACAAATACAGAAATACATCATTATTTTCCTTTATGTTTCAACTGCTTCTTCATTCTTAATGAGCTCATGTCTGATTTAATTGCAACAACAATCAAATATTTTACTTTTTTGCGCTTTGAATCTTATTAATTGAAAATAAAATCAAAAGTACAAAGTTTCTTTTAGGTCTGTGTTTGACTCAACTGCAGACCCAAACTGAGAGATAAAAATAAAAGATTCAATTATGTTTCTGGACTGCAGTAAATGTGACGTAACCAGTTCATGCTGTTAAAGTTGTTAAAGAGCATTGACCCAAAGGGTTTGGTTCTGTTTTTGTACCTGTTGGTGGAGCTGGAGGAGGAACTGAGGATCCGCAGGTAAAAAGAAACTTTGTGTTAATATCAGAGCCTCAGTCCACATTTCTGTCGAAGCTCCATGAATGATCAGGAGTTCCTGAAACACCTTGAACTCATACGATGGTTGGAGAACCTGAGTAACAATATATTTGTTGCTGAGCTCTTATGTCTAATTATTCAATGATTCAACATTGAAGGTTAGAATAGAATTAAATGTTGCTTATTTTGTCACATTTGCTTATATATTTTTCAGTTAAAATGCACTTAATTGTGACTTATTTATTATAAACCTTGTAATCAATCAGAACCATCACTATCATTAAATTGATTAAATTCCCCTGTCACTAATCTCCTCCCCAGCAGTTAGAGGTCAGTCAGTTTCTTTGATTCCTTGTCGGATCCTTCTGTTTCCCAGCCACTCACTTCTCCGTTGTTTCTTTGTTGCCATCGTGTTTCTGTAACTCTGTAAGTGGAAAGAGGAATTATGCAGCAGAGCCTCTAACAAGCTGGATTCCTTCTGCCTTCACAGCAGCACAAAAACAAACCTGAAAGAAGAACTATGTTCTTATTTTATAAAGTGCATCTCTATGTGAAGTCAGCACCACAGCCAGTCTAATAGATTCAGACATTCAAGCGCAGATCATCCGTAAATCATCTCCACCGTGATAGATGATGACCCCCGCCTCCTCTCTTCCTCTTCCACTTTATCTGCGTCCTCCTAATCCTGTTTATAAGGATCCATTACCTCCTCTCTCTGCATCCCACATTCCTCTCAAGGCCCCGGACTCTGACGGCGGATGATGAATCAACGACACATTTCACTTTAACCTTCCAAGCCGCTCGCCGCTCTCTGGCTCCCCGGCTCGCCGAAGACGAGTCCCACACCGGGTAGACATGCAGTCCACATCGACAACTCAGGCGTCCAATTTAATGGGGAGGCCTGGGAGTTGAGGGTGCAGCAAAGGATCCTTAATTGGCATCCTTCTAGTCTTATTAAAGGGGAAGGCAGTGGGATGGATCCCTGAAGCCAGATCTCAGCCTTTATTAGAATGGTTGTGTAAACAGAATCACAAGGAGACATAACGGTGACACTCATCACAGCTGGAGTCTCTCTCCTCCAGCTGCAAGTTTGGGTAATTAACTGCTGCAATAAGTGAAATATTGCAGCATAACTGTAAAGCATCATCCATTCATTCTGTTGATTTCCGTTGAGAAGAAAATGGTTGGTTGTTTGTTTCTGTGAAAGGTTCAGAGCTCTTGGATAAATCTGCTCTAACCTCTGCTTTTCATAAAACTCCTTTTCATTCCTGCTCAGCCTTGAGAGCTCTTAATTCTGCTGTTTTGTGATGCTGGAGACAAAGACGAGGTTGATAGATTCCCGGCTCGCCTCGGCAGCCTCCTCTGCTTCAGTAAACCTGCTTGCTTAAAGAGGGTTTGTGCCGTTCAACGCTTCAATGTCTTGATCCCCATGAGACAAAGAAACTTCTCACTTTTTTCTGACTGAATCTGTGCGACTGTCTGTGTTGACATGTCCGCTCTGAGGAACACTCCTCCCATCATGGACCGAATCCGCTGATGTGAATAAACGTTACAATTAGCTGTTTCTGTCGGGGGAACTATGCTGCGGTACGGGAGACTTAATTGTTCCTTGACCAGCTGAGTGAGAGGGTGGAGACCTGGAAGCGGCTCCGCAGAGAGCTGCACAGAGATTATCAAACGGCCCTGGTGGTTTGCTTCAGCAGCTTGCTTCTCCAGCAGTGGCTGAATTAGCTGCATGCACCAGCTGACTGCCTCTAAACACTTATATACTGTATACATTGCTCACTTTGCAGTGTGGGCAGCTTTCTGCCTGGTCAGAGGTTTCAGGATATTGTGTCTGCAGTCGTGGCCTGAAGTTTTTGCAGAGGCATGACTTTCCAGGAACAGAGACGTAATTTTCACAGGAAGACACAAACTTTTATTTATTACATTATTTTTACTCATTTTAAATCTGAAATGTGTGACATTTAGAAAACTGATCGTCCATGTAACCAGTTTCATAACAACAAGCAGGATAAATACCATTATTTAGTGGAACCACAGGGGAGACAGAAAAAATGTCAGAACATTGGTGTCTAACTTAAAATTGAAATACATTAATAAGCATGTTGGAAACTAATGCTTTAATAAATTACATACCAACTCTAAATAATCATTCTGTAAGGCAAAAGCATAAAATGTAAGAATATTGTCTCTTTAGCACAATAATGACACTGAACTGTTTAAAGGTTGTTTGAAAGTTTTCTTTTCAAAGATCAAATAATCATATTCTCTCAATTCTTCCAAAATACTTTTCTTAGTTTTACTGGAATTCAGTAAGAGATGGTTATCATCACAGCAGGTCAAAGGTCGCAATCTGCACAGAAGCTGTTCACAGGATGCCGGTTCTTAGAGGACCCAGACCTGAACAGAACCTGATGTTGGGCCAGTTTACGTGCAGAAAGCTTCAGCTCTGAACTCAGGAACAGACCCAGATCCTTCCTGCTGCTGCATCTATCAGATGAAATTCAACAGACAATTTATGACTGGCTGTAATTAAAACTCACCGTTAATCATGGAGGCGTTTGATACTTCGGACACCAGGCACCAAAAGCTGCAGATACATTTGGGAATTAAAGTTTTTCCACCAGCTGTTTGCACGTTGGTGAGCCACATCAGCTGAGTGCATCCTGAAACTAAAACCGTCCAACCGAAGCTGAGCCTCTGAGGCTGGCCGGAACAGAACCGGCTGTTGATGGAGAAACGCTGCACTGATTCTGATCTAGAATACTCGTGTCAGACGCAGTGGCATAAATGATGCATCTCAGCAGAGCCATCAATAACAGCCGTGCAGCGTCTAATGGACGAATAAAACTGGGCAGATAAGAAGTTTTGCAGGAAGCTTCTATAAATCAGCGCCTCAACGTGACCCACATAGGACCGGACAGAACTGACAGCCGCATAAATTACTAATGGATGCTGTGAGAAGTATTACTGTTATTGTGATCATCCTGAAGTCCGGAACACCTGACAGTCTGTGTATTAAAAATCATGCTGAAATATTTTACAGCACATGCGGCGCCTCTGGTTCGGTGGCAGGTCCATCCGCTGCCGTCGGCGCGTTTCCTCCCTGAAACCAAATCACATTCTGGAGTTTGACCTGAGTCGACTCGACACATGGACACATGAGCGCATGTCTCATGTGACCTTGACCCTTGACCTGGTCATGACCCTGAGTCAGAGCTAAATATCATCAGAGTCCATTTTGTTTTGTAACCTGCTGCCATGTAACACACAGACTCCACACATTTCCACCATGAAGGATGGATGGCATGAGAGTGTGTCCACACACACGTTGCCTCCAGGGACAACTGAGCCAGGCAGCAGGGAGAACCACAGGCACTTTTATGACGGGAGTCAGTGGGGAGAGTTTATGTGTGTTTTCATGAAGATGATGCGAAAAATCAACAAATGAAGTAATTAGAATCTCATCATTAATTTCAGAAGTCTTAATTACTTAGTGAAATCTGCTAATTAATAACCATTTGATCACAAAACACCATCACACACACACACACACACACACACACACTAATGTTTTGTTTCCATGAGTTTCTATTAAAACATGAGGGTCAGCAGTTATAATAACTCTGTCCTGAGTTGCATCATTACGTTTAACCAGCCTATTAAAATCAGGATGAAAAGGATAAAACTATGAAAATTGGACAGCTGACTCTCCAGCACACAATTAAATATTTGTGGAGTCAGAAATGTGAAGTTTCACACCTGCTGCTGGTTTACGGCTCCAGGTTGCTGCGTTGCCTCTAATGAGGGATTCTGAGCTCTGGATTTAACTGATTGACTCCTGATCAGTGTTTACTGACCTCTGACCTCCTGGTCTGGTTTTCACTTCATCGATGACCTTCTGCTGGAAAACAGCTCAGACACCAGTGACTAAAAGATCATCTGCCTCCTCAGCAGTGGACCAGGTGAACCAGGTGAACCAGGTGAGGCGGTTCTGCTCCATCAGCTGAGATCTTCCTGATCTCTCCAGCTCTAAAACATTTTGGGTTAATAATAATCCATAAACGCAGAGGTTAGACGTGCTGCAGGTGCAGACAGCTCAGTTCTTCTGTTCTTTACAACCACACAGCCATAACCTCATGGTGCATTTAAGTGCACCTCGGACTTTAGATGTTCGACCTTCAGATCCTCTCTCTGTATTTGTTTTTTTTCTCCACTCCTCCTGCAAGTTCTGTGAAATTTCAACTCTTCCACTTTGCAGCTGTATGCTACATATGTGTAACTTTTAAAATCCTTTTGAAATGAACAAGGAAAAACTTCTAATGCTTCCACAACCTGGTGACGGTGGAAGCCTGAACACTTCCACATCCTTGCAGCTAAACACCTTTCATATTGTAGATGGGTGATGGGATTTTTTTCGTTTTCAGCTCAGAAAAGCTTTTTAAACCGGTCACACTCTGACAGTGATTCTGTTTATGTAAATCTTAAAAGTTTGCAAACAAATTACTTTACTCCTAAACCATTCATAGTACATCAATAATTTATACATCAGATCGTAGGCAGTCATGTTGCTGCCAGGTCTGTCTTGCTTTTCCAGAATCCGAGGATTTTGCCTCAATGTCATCATGATGAGCTTTTTAAATATAGATTAAAAAAGCCATTAGAGTTGATCAGTTGACAGTTTTACTTTTATTTCTGATGCTCATGATCATTTTTTGCATTTTGCGTTTCAGCTGAAGAATGCAGCTGAAATTCACTCTGGATTTTTACAGAAAATTAAATCATTTCTAGTTTATTGAATTGTAGCTAAAATTATGTCTAAACTCCTTAAAATACCACAACAGTCTAATTCAGTCCTTATTGAATAACATAATCAGAGATAATCTGGACAAACCATCAACATTTTTTTTATTTTTATTTTATTTATTTATTTATTTTTATTTTATTTTTATTTTATCTACAACTACTACTCAGTGGTAGTTGTTATTGTGTCTTGTCTCTATGCTGTAACTGCGAAGTAATTTCCCTGCTGGGATGAATAAAGTACTTCTATTCTATTCTATTCTATTCTATATTCTATAAATCAATAATGATCACTTTTTAAAGATGTTTTAAAAATCAATTTTTTTTAGAAATAACTTCCATACATTGTAGTTAAAAACTAATATGTAACATGTTTTATATGTAGCATGTTTTATATGTAACATGTTTTATATGTAGCATGTTTTATATGTAACATGTTTTATATGTAGCATGTTTTATATGTAACATGTTTTATATGTAGCATGTTTTATATGTAACATGTTTTATATGTAGCATGTTTTATATGTAACATGTTTTATATGTAACATGTTTTATATGTAGCATGTTTTATATGTAACATGTTTTATATGTAACATGTTTTATATGTAGCATGTTTTATATGTAACATGTTTTATATGTAGCATGTTTTATATGTAACATGTTTTATATGTAGCATGTTTTATATGTAACATGTTTTATATGTAGCATGTTTTATATGTAACATGTTTTATATGTAGCATGTTTTATATGTAACATGTTTTATATGTAGCATGTTTTATATGTAGCATGTTTTATATGTAACATGTTTTATATGTAGCATGTTTTATATGTAACATGTTTTATATGTAACATGTTTTATATGTAACATGTTTTATATGTAGCATGTTTTATATGTAACATGTTTTATATGTAGCATGTTTTATATGTAACATGTTTTATATGTAACATGTTTTATACACGACACATGCATAAGTGAATGATTGGCCAGAACTATTTTCTATTGATTTTATTTTTTCTGAGCTAAAATAAAACAACAAAAGCTAAATATGAAAATATGTGACTCATCCAGAAATCTGGAACAAACTTCCAGAAAACTGCAAAACTGCAGAGACACTGATTCCTTTTAATCAAGGATAAACTGCTAAGAACTGCTTCTGATTAATAATATCTGGAATATTGATCAATATATTTGCCTGATAATTATACTTGATGATGGCATTTGTTTGTATCTTTATTGGTTATAGTTTTATCATGTAAAGCACGTCGAACTGCCTTGTTGCTGAAATGTGTTTTACACACAAACCTGCCTTCACTAAACGTTTCCACAGAGTTTATGAATTTGCTGATGCTTTTCTGTCGTTCTGTCAGCAGCAGCTCTTCCTGCCAGAGGAAACCTCCTCCAGCTTCATATAGATTATCTGTTCCAGTCATGGAAGTCCCCAAATCCTGTGATGCTGTATGAGACAAAGCTTTCCCAAATGCACCAACAGATCTGATGTAAAGAAAGTCAAACAGCGGGCCTTTGCTTGTCTTCTTAACTCGGGCAGTCAAGTGGAGCTCTCTGGCAGAGCTGCTGCTGCTCTGAACTTCTAAAGAGACACTGAGAAAGAGTTGTGCGCTCGTGACATCCTGCTTAAGAAGTAGTTTGTCTTTCTCTGTAACAAGCTCCGTCCATGCTTGAGCAGTTGGAGAGGCAGCTGTTCTCAGCCAGCCAGAGTGCAAGCCCAGGCTTTTTCCACCCAGGAATTAGGAGTGATGGAGGGAAGAGAGCAGGGAAGAGGCAAAGAGACTTAATTAGGGAGCAGGACAGAGAGGATGAGGTGCAGGAGGATGGTAAAGATGGAGGGAAAAAAGCCAATGAGGAAAAGAGAGAGAGAGAAAAACAGAGGAGAGGAAAGCTGGCAAGAGCAGAGAGACAGTTTGAGCTGAAAATCATTTAGCACTAAGCCAAATGCCAACTAAGAATAGACTTTAAATCAATCAGGCCCAGCTATGTGGCTGGAGAATTAATATGTCCCCCAGGAAGCATTGCCTTTCCCCAACGACTGAAGCAGGGAATATGTTTTCTGAACGCCTGTCACCCGCCCAGAAAGATCAGGCTGGAGCTGATTATTTATATGTAGCTCACCAGAAAAATCAAAGCATCTAAAACAGCATCTGATAAACTTAAAACCCACAACAATCACAGGAGACAACAGGAAGCAATGAAAGTCGGTTCGTGTTTCTAAGAACAATCCTGACTTTGAAGGTGTCTCTGTGCTACAGGTGCTGTGATTCGTCTGAAGGTACCACAGCTCCATTTGGTCTCTTTAGAGTCAATCTGCAGAACACAGTAACTGTGTGACAAACCGGGCCCCGCTAGGCATCTGTCCTGCACAACAAAGGCTCCATTTGAACAACAGAGGGGGGAACAAGGTCCGTTTGTTTGCTGGGTTTGGATCTGGCCCCACAGCACCTGATTATGTGCAGAGAGAAGCAAACTGAGCTGCAGACGACGTATAGCAGGTCCTGGTGCTGGGAGCCGCCGCCTGCATTTTACATCCAATCTCTCTGATAAGTAGTTCACTCACTAATTGTTGAGGTCGAGGTAAAAACATTTGCACAAAGCGCTTTCAGACTTTTCAGAATGTGACAATTTGTTGCCTAATTAGCTAAGAGATCTCGTCTTCCATTTGATGAAACATTAATCATAAAGCTTCTATTATAGTCAGAGTTGTTTTTCAAAGGAAGCGGCATCAAAAGGACTTCTTTGCCAGCTTCAAACACGGCGGTGGCAGGCAGATTTTTCTGCGGCTGGTGGCATCTAGCACTGTTTAGTTTTATTTTTTTCCAGATGATGATATAATGGATGTCACATGAAACACTGTCCTGCCAAATTCCTGAATCCCCATTTATCACTCTTAATCATTTCCTGCACATTCCTCAAGAACACATTTATTGAATGCATCTATCTTTCCCCTGTTGAGGCTGAAGACAGAGATGGATGGCTCCAGCCAGGAGGTTTTAAGGACTTTCCAGGCCAAACAGAGCACAACTGACACTCTTTCACTCATTTAAATTCTACCTGCTGCTTTGTCTCAAACATGTTTTTCTAGTCTGAGGACCAACATGAGCAAATTACAAATTCTGAAGCTTCCCATAGAGGTGAAGGAGAGACTAGCTGGAGTATCTGAAGCTTTCTTGGTCATATTTTGGTCCAAAATACTCAGTATCAGAACTGAACATCCCAGTTAGTTTGTGTTCCTGGAACTTACTGCTCAGCTTATCAGAACCTAGCAGGAATCTTGCAGGATGCTTTCCTGATTCTTAAACTTGATAAAGTCTCTTTTTATAATATTCCACTTCAACCAAATGTTCCATTTTTGTCTTCCACACCAAACATGAAGTTTTCATATATTTACTTTAGAAAGTCGTCCTTGTTGTGTGCTAAAAACATAAAGCAAGTGTTTAATTCTGGATGAAGCAGATAATTCATAATTAATCAACATATTTCTATTGTCAGTGTAGCATGAAAGAAGAAAACTCATCCATTCCACCACAAACCCTCACATGTTCATCTTATTAATGTATTTTTATTTTATTGTTTTATTTTCGTAATTTTGTTGTCTTTATTTTTAAATTGAAGTTATTATTTAAACAAAATTTCTGTAATAATTTGGGGAAAGTGTAGTTTTATTTTTGGGGTCGTGACCCGTGACGTCACTTCCTCTTTCACCAGCTCGTTCCTGGCTGTTATGGAGAAAGGTGAGTTTCTGTTGATATACCATTTAAAACAGCGTTTCCCAATTCCGGTCCTCAGGCCTCCCTGCTCTGCATGTTTTAGATGAGCCTCTATTCCAGAGCAGCTGATTCAAATGATTGCATGACCATCAAATGCTGCAGAAACCTGTTGATCACCCATAGATTCAATCCAGGTGTGACAGAAGGGAAACACCTAAAACATGCAGGGCAGGGAGGCCTGAGGACCGGAATTGGGAAACGCTGATTTAAAAGATGAGAAACTGTTTGGTCTCCGTTAGCTGGTGTGTTTGTAAGATGTTCCTTCCAGTTTTTAGATATAATTTCGGTTGAATGATTTTGCTGTTGGACCTGAGAACCAGCCGCCTGCTCGTCCCTCGCTGTTCCGCGTTTTAATGTTTTTTAACTTTATTTTTTGTCATGTTCAGGTGAACTGATGTCAGCTGGATGTTTTCTGTGCTGCTGAAATATTAAATTTCATTCTGTGAAGGCATGTTGTTATTATCTGTTGTTTTTATTGAACTTTCTTGGTAGTTTTTGGAGCTTTATGTATTTTATTTTCACAGTATTCAAGTTGTTATTCATTTCATTTATTAAGGACACAGGTCCGCTGGTGGTGACTGATGTTTTCTGTGCTGCTGAAATATTAAATTCTGCTTTGTGCAGAATAAATACGCCATCAGTTTGACTGACCTGGAAGTCCTGAGGAATCTTCAGTTTTATTGGTGGTTCTGGTTCTGCAACGCAGAGCCTGGATTCATCAGGTAAGTTATTTATTTTAACATCAAGTCTGTGTTTTACTTCTTTCCTTCAAGATGCTTTTTATGCTGTCATATTTCTGGTCATTTTGAAATGTAGTGAACAAAGTTCTCATAAAAGAAATCTGAATTCAGCCGTGCATTTTGATGAATTTATTTTTAGGAAAAAAGAATGATTCCTAGACCAGATCTAGCCAGGAACGTATTTATTGTGTGAGTTATTTGAATTATATTGGCCTTGAGGAAAATCACATGAGGTTTTTATCTCTGATGTAAAATGAAAAACAGAGTACAAGTCAGCCAAGTAAAATATAAAGTAGACGTAGGATTGGATTAACAATGTTAATCCAGTTAATTCCAGGGTGTGTAATTAATTAATCATAATAAATTGCATTGGAATTGAAAATTTTACAACAACAAAATAAGCAATCTTCAAATCAAAAACCCTTGTGTTGAAAACCTTGAGCTGCAAAAAAATTGCATAAATAGCTTAATATCAGTTCAACAAGAGAGATATATTTAGTTTTTAATCTTTGGTTCAGATTCTTCAGTAATCAGATTTGTGAAAAGTATTATTGTACGCATTCAGTTTTCAGGTGTTCAGAAACTTCTGGTCATTCATGTGGAACTGCAAACAACATGGCTGGTGTTTGTGCGTCAGATTTACGGCCGTACCAGAAACAAAATACAAAGGTTCCAACAGAAACTTTTTGCGATAAATTAGGTGAATAATTGTGTTAAAATTTGAACCTTGTTACAATCTGTGTAATTAATGAATATCGAAACAAACGCCTCAAAGTCTCAGCCCTAAACTGACCCCAGAGAAGTACAGGAGGATTAAACCAATATTTTAATTGGTTTGTTTTTTAATCAGCATGTTGTGATCAATTGTATCTAATTCAGTTCTGAGGTCCAGTACGCATGCTTTAGCTAAAGTGACTGAAGTAAAAATATTTCACTATAAAGCTGGTAAGATACTGACTCCAAAACACTGGAAGATCTTTCTGAGGAGAACTGTGCAGCTTCAATGTTTCTCATTTTGAAACAAACAGCGGTCCAAAAGTATCAAAGTCTTCACAACCCTCAGTATTCATGCATCACTGACTGTTTCTATTGCACATAAACCTGGATTACATGTACTAATGAACAGAATTATACCAAAATCCTAGATTATAGCACGTCTTCAGACCGGAGTGTGTGTTTCCCTCCACATCAGATCTCAACTGTAATTAAAACTGTGAAATTCTTCCTAGATTTTGGGGTTTTTAGCTCCTGATCCTGTAGAATCTGAGTGTTGCTCTTCACTGTATTATCAAAAAGCTTCAGAGACTCAGTGAAGTCCTTGCCAAAGCCTTCAGACTGAAGAGCCTTTGTGGACTCGTTTGAAATGGCTTCAACTGCAAATCTCCATTATTCATGCATCTCTCCCACACTCCCCAGTGCACAAAAATCTTTTTCTCCTCCACCGCCCAGCCAGGGGTCAGCACCCCATTAGAAGATGCAGAAGAAGACTTTTCCAGTCGCCGTTAGCAGAATTAGAATCTCTTTCTGTCCGTGGTGAGAAGTTCTCCTCTGCTTTTGCCCCGCTGCTGCTAATGCTGCGCAGAAACACTTTCTGTTTGGCCCGCAGCACCATTTCACTATGTAATCACCAAACTCATGAAAATTGCAGCAGTGGTGAATAATTTAAAGTGGCTGCGTTAAAAATTCTGTCTTGTATGGTGTCATGACGATGGAGGTCCAGCCCAGGGAATCAGACAGTGGAGAGGAAAAAAATAATTTCTTTGTCACACACTTCTACTGGTCACATTGTTTCCCTTTACTTCCTGTGTTTCTTGGTCGTTGCTCCAGGTGGAGCTTACAGTGCGATGAGGAGCGGCCGATTGGCTGCAGGTTGGTGGCTCACTGTACTCCACCTACTCCACCATGTGTATCACCATGTGCAGGAGTTCATGCTGCTCATCAGAAATTAAATGTAAAATGTTGACATTCTGCGGTTTAACTTCGACTGTTTGCCCTTGTGAGCGGCAGAAAGCAGTGAAGGACAGAACATTGCACTAAGCTGCTCAGCCACCCAGGAGACCTGCACTGATTTTATTTGATTAAGTACAATCATGAAATCCCAACTCACTGAGGTCTGCTCCAGTCAGGCCCTCCATAAAAACACCATGTAATAAATAAATCCTGCTCTGTCGGGTAAACACTGCTGCCAGGACTGTCTGCTGTTGTGTTGCATGTTAACAGAGCGAGTAATGAATGGTTTTATGGAAGATTATGTAACGAGCATATTGTGTGTGAGAACACATGAAAACCAGTGAAGCTTGCCAAAATAAAAGCTTCGTAGCAGGAGCGTGCCGTTATATTGACCTTTAGCAGAATGGATCACAAGAGAACGAGTTACCTGACATCCCGACTTCAACCTGTAAATATGTGTTCAAATCACATCCTGATGCCGTCCAATCAGAAAGCAAACGAGTCGCGTTTAGTTCAGTACCTAACAGGTTTTCTATCAGTTGGTTTCAGAGTTAGACTGCAGCAGTGAGTGAGCATGTAGTCGAGCTGGACAGTTGATTGTATCAGGTTGTCAACGTTGCAGCAATCCTCTTGTGCTGTGCATGCATAGAAGTGACGCCTGGTCTGGCGTTCTGATTGGCTGTGGTACTTCCTGGAGGAGGGATCAGCTGACATGATGCTGCCATCAACAAGTCTTTCTCCGTCTCTTGCTGTTAACTTTTTACTTTCATGAACATCATAAAAACATCAGTTCTTCTGTTTCTTCTTCTACATTCTGCTCCGTCTCCTCAAACCTCCAGTCTGTCGTGGCAGATTCCCGCTGGTTCTGGTTCTGGTTCTGGTTCCGGTTCTGAGTCTGGTTCTGGTTCTGTAGGAGGTTTCTTCATGTTAAAGAGGAGTTTTTCCTCTCCACTGTTGCTTCATACACGCTCTGTATGAGGGATTGCTGTAAAGTTAGACACAATGCAAGAGCTTGTCGCCCCCTGCTGGTCCAGGAGGAGAGAACGCTGCAGTCAAAGACTCGATGTTCTGCTGGGTTTCCTTAGACAGAAACGTTTTGATTAATTTTAATAATAAAATGAGTTTAATTCACTTATTGATAACTAGAATAAATTGGACGTATTATTGGATTGAAATTACGTTTTTGTAAAATACCTTGAGACAAGATTTGTTGTGAATCTTGTCCATATAAATCAGGGGTCTCAAACTCCAGTCCTAGAGGGCCTGCAACTTTTAGATGTGCCTCTGCTGCACCACCTGAACAGAATAATTAGGTCATTAAGGCTCTGGAGAACTGATCTACACAAGGAGGAGGTCATTAAGTCATTTCATTCCAGTGTTTTGTACCTGTGGCACATCTAAAAACTGCAGGACTGAGGCCCTCCAGGACTGGAGTTTGAGACCCCTGATAAATAAAGTGAATGGAATTGAAACTAGACCCAGTTTTGGATGCAGGGCTGCAGGAGGCCTGGTGTGTCTCCAGCAGTCATTGGCTGAGAGGCGGACACACACTGGACAGGTCCAGAGTGGAGTAACTTAGATAAGGAGAAAAAAACAGAGAAGATCAAGTTCAAGACAGCAGTAACTGCAACTGGAGCAGAACTGGAGAAAACAGAAGAGGAGCCTGATGGGTAAAAGATGGACCTCTTGTTCTGTTTTTAGAACCTCCAGAACCACCAGTCAACCTGCAGAGCGACACTGAAGTTTTCTGTTAGGATCGTCTGGAAGCGTCATTTAAGGAATATGGAGAAATATGGTTTTTCATGTTTATCAGAACTCTTGCTGCAGAGTTTTGGATCAACTGAAGGATTTTTAATGCTTGTTTTATTTTTCTATTTCTGAAAGTAAAGATTTACTTAGTCCAGCCTGAAAGTAAAGAAACAAATGGCCGAGACTTTCATATTTATGTTTCATGTTTCATATTTATATTGTGGAGGTGAAAGAAGGAAGACCTAGAAACTTGTTGATTATGGGATTTAAATGAGATCCTGAACTCATTTCAATCACATCCAGATTAAGTGATTAATCAGTTTTATTTTCCTCTGATCCAAAGATGACAACTTCTTGTCGTCTTCTTGTCACAATGCAAAATGCACAAACGTAAACGTCCTCCAGGTTTTCATATCTTCAACATATGCCTGTAATCTACAGGATTTATGGATAAATATAGCTGCATATCATCAGCATAACAGGGGAAATCATCTCAGTAGTCCAAGTGGAAGCATAAACAGGACATAGCAAAGAGAATTGGTCCAAGCACTGAACCCTGTGGTACTCCACAAATAACCCTGCAGCATGATGATGTGTTATTTACATAAACATCCTGGAATTGGTTATAGCTATATTTCACTTTATTAGGCACATCTGTGCAGTTGGTAGATGAAACATAAGAGACACGCAGGCTGCTGCTTCCTGAAGCTCAAACTGAGCATCAGGACTCAAAGGAAAGGAAATAAAAGACGAGTTAAGTGAATAGTTGTTTCAGAGGTCAAAGGTCATTGGTTCAAGGTAACAGAAGTGCAAAGCAGTTGCTTTTACAGCCGAGGTCTGCAGAGCAGCATCTGTGCAGCAACCTTTAGTTTAGAGATATAAAATAGTTTATTATTATTATTTGATTTTAATTTATTATTGTGCCCTTCAGAGGAAGACAGAAGTAAAAACTAAATATCCATCAGTAAACTGTAATCTGTAACTGTGACTGTTTGTTTTCTCCATGCAAATAAATATCGAATAGGAAGAAATAATTCATGGCTGCGTTTGACTTATGGATTTGGACTCACCTGGGCGGAGTCGTCCATCTCATCGGCTTTTGTCTCTCACACCTGATCAGAAATGCTTTGGCCAATCAACATGTATATTTTGTGGAGTCGGAGCCTGTTTGTGTTTGAGGCCTGACAGAAACAAGCCCCAGCAGATTCTGCACTTCCTGCTCTGATCCAGTCGTTGAGCCAGGAGCTGTAAATGCCATCGCATTAATGACGCCTCCAGGGTTTTGGTCCCTGCATCTCAGTGCAGCATGTTTGTTAAACACTGGGTGGCCGCATGATCCCAGCTGTCCCAGTGTCATTTCCACGCTGCTTAACTGTGTCACAGCCACACAACCGTTTTAATTACTTTGCTGTAAAGAGCTCAGAGAATGACGGTGCTTTTACAGCCACCACTGTGGAAACCTGCTGCAAAGGTGGGATCTTAGAAAGCAGAGCTTAAAATCAGAAGCTAAGTTACACAGTCAGGAATTAATAATAATTTGGGTTACTTAGAAGTTCTGAAGACCCAGCTTTTATTTTGAAAGTCCAGTTCTTTAAATTTGCACATTTGCTAAATATTTAACTCTGAGCTAGCAAAATATTTAAGCTAGCAAAATATTTAGCTAGCTCAGAGCTAAATATTTAACTTGCTACTTGGATATTCATTAGACACTGTGACATTTATAAATGAATTAATTACATGGGAAAATATGACTTGAAAAATGAATCTCCATTTCTTTTGCTTATGACAGGCTAAATAACCCAAATTATTTCTGTTAATTTTTACTGTGTAACTTTACAAACGGCACCATAAAACTCTCCCAGTAGCTCCATCGTCCCAGAATAAAGAAACCTCTGATGTAAACCTGAGAGTTGAACATGTTGGAGCTCTGAAGGTGATCAGCTTCTCTGTGACGACTTCAGAATAAAGGTTGATATGTTGGGAAGAATATGAGATATCAATTTTGATCAGAACTGTTTATAACTATAAAAATGCAAACACACAAAGGCATGATAATTTGAATGTCTAACATATATCAAGCAAAACATATTTTATGTATTTTTCAATCAAAATAAATTGACAGACCGTGACCTTACTATGACCTTATTATAACTATTATTGAAATGTAGCCATAAGCTTGAAGTGAATGAAACTTTTAACACCATATTTACACATGGAGTTAAATTGATCGATATTTTAGTGATGTTGGAGCCAACATGCAGCGTTTTCATGGCACTCACCTTTGACCCCTCATGTGATGATGCCTAATAGGTCAAGACTTTCCAGTTTTTCTTTTCTGTGTTTTTTCGTGTCCTGGTTCAACATGAGGCTCACAGGAATGGACAGCTGCACCCAGGAAACCAAGACATACGGCCACAGCCATGCTCATTAAAAACATATGAAAATGAATGTCTGTTTTGATGCATTCCTATCAATGGGCCGTTCTTCACCGACGCTCTTAACTGGCCGCCTAATGGCTTTTACTTCCTTGCAAAAAGCTTTTTAGAGTCCCTGCCTACAAAAGCATGATCTGTTGACTGCGGGCTCCGCTCTGCTGGTATCCGATTCTGATTGGAGTGACAGATTGACTGTTTTGTTTGCTAAAGCCTTTTATAAACCCATAGATTGCAAAGCAAGGCCTCCGCCAGAACCGCAGCCCTCACCAATAAATCCAGCGGCAGACAGGGCGTCTATTTAGTCATAAATATGCACAGTGGACTCAATTACTCAGCGCGTTATTCGCACAGCTGCTTCAGATATAGTTTACTGTGCGTCTCCCCGAGAAACACGAATCATATTTATTTGACTCCAGTAGAAAAATCCGATGTGTCAGCTCGTTTCTCAGCAGCATGCTTTCAGGTGAGCTCCACGACAGAAAACAGCTCATTTCAGTCCAATCCATGTTCAGCATAAACATAAATCTATAGATGAACGCTGCCGTCAGACGGTTTCATATCACGTTAAACTTTTCCTCTTTTTTACAGTACGACCACTAACTTATTTTATGGAGACTGAACAACACAAAATGAAACAAAGTTTTCAACATTTTTAAAACTCTAGATTGTTCTGGGTTTGTATTTAACCCATTTTACTCTGACACCCCAAAGCTCAAATTATCCCTGAACTTTGACCTCAAGTCCAAAACCGCACAACAAAAATAAACAGCAGAGCGGGAAGGAAAAAGTTCAAAACCTCTTTTCCATCAATCATAATGAACAAACATCATGATGAACTCCAACGTCTTTCTAACCAAACAGCCAGACAGAGATATAAAGAGGAGCAGCAAAAGCAAAGGAGGCGGATCAGCAGAGCTAGCTAACAACTGATGATGTCATCCAGAACATGTTGCTGTGGAATTTCATCTGCTGCCCAGATCTGAAGCTGTTAGCATTACAAACAGCAGCAGTCTTCAGTCAGAGGGTTCCTCAGATACGTTGCCACACTGACTGCTACTGGAGCTCATTACTGTCCACAATGACTGTGAAGATATTTGGATGATAGGATACATGACAACATTTAGCTTCCTTCCTAAAGCCCTGAAGACCTGCAGCTGGAACATCTGGCAGCTGGTTCTCCACACAGCCTGTCTTCCACATAAAAACTGAGATTCACTTTTCTTCTGTTTTCATGTCGAAGTTTTGTTTTGTGTTCATCTGTCTCGTGAAATCCCAGTGAAACTCACTGAACGTACCAAATGTTAAAAAGTTCAAAGGGTAAGAACTGTCTGAGCAGTTTATGTAAATCCTCCCCATTTCTGGAGTTAATTTGAAGAAAACGTCTGGAATAAAAATCCCCAACAGCCTCTGCCCCTTGAGAGAACAGATGTGTCTAAATATGCAGGACTTCCATTAACATGGCTGATATATCATCAGATAGAGGCTGAGCCATCAGGCAGAAGCTGCTGGAGCTCTTCAGCTACCAGAAACCGTTTAGAGTATTCAGACGGACATTTATTTTTCCTTAAAATGCAAAAAGTTTCTGAAAGCAGGTAAATAACTGTTCAATAGTATTTTCTTCTGAACTCGACATATATAAGTCATAAACACGGTGAGATTCAGTTGCTTTTTGCTGTCATTATTCAGCGACATCTCGCATCAGGGAACAGACGCTAATATCTGCTGGGAAGTGATTATTAGGCATGCTCAGGCTGAACCGTTAGACCACCAACCGCCTTCAAATTATTCTGCAGGCTCCGTCTCAAATTACAGCTTAATTGAACTTTTCACAACCGTACAATAGCAAACTCTTCCTGGGGTCAAAGTTGACGGAGTGGCGAGGGGTGCTGAAACCTAAAGACATCATTAGCCGCCTCGTCTCATCATTATCCTCTTAGGCCGGAGGCTCCGTTCAGATGTGAGGTCAATTACAAATCTAGCTATTTGCATGGAGGCGCGTTAGCAGGTGGGACGCTCGGCCATCAGGAAAACTCAACGAAATGAAAAACTATACACTGATCAGCAGAAAACATGAAATTATTCATAAAGAATAAAAACAGAGCTATCATTTAGTTGTTTACGTTTACCGTTTAATTAAAGTAGAAATATGAACCTCTGTCCACTTTTTCAACAAAAAGCACAAGGATTTTATTTGAACTAGACAGAAACCAAAGCGCTAAGAGACTCTGCTGACCTGTTTCCTCTAACCTGAAACACAAACGTCATTTCTTGTGTCTGTTCCTCTTCATCACATTCTGCTATGAAGATCCTGTTCTAGGCTTTGGATGGCTGCTGCCTCCAATTTCACCACTAGGGGTCAGTATCTGCTCTAAAGTGTTGCTGTAAGAACAAATTCCCAAATCATTAGCAGTTCATCATTTCAAACTTTACAGTTCAGGAGGAAAAATAGAAGCAATGCAGGCAGTTTTTGAGGCCAAACGATAAAAAGCTAAATGTGGAAATCAGAACTTAATAACCCAACAGAGAAACATTAAATCTAAATGAATATAAAATGTTTTTCTCATTAAATATTCATTCTGTGGTCATTTAAAACTTTTTGGTGCTCCAGTAAATATAAATACTGCTGTGTGACCCACGCTGTGAAACGTTAAGACTAAACTGAGCATTTAAAGTTTAATTAGTGTTTTCTTGTGGTTTTAATTAACACCACAACCCTTTAAGAAGTGGGTTGTAAAGCAGGTAAGCAGGAGTCATTTATTTTTAGCAGATGTTCACCCCAGGGCTCAGCTGACAAACATGTTTTCCAAAGCTAATAGCTCCACACATACTGGAGACGGCTTAAATAAAGTTTATGTTTCACTGAGGAATTATAAAGTCACGCTGAAAAATGTTGACATAAATTTGGTCGTATTTGTTACGGTTTTAGTTATAGAACAGCACAAACTTTAACTTCTGACCGTTTTCTACACTGACCCATAATGAGTTTTTTCTAACAAATTTAAAAAGTTGAAAGATTTAGTGATTTTTTTTTTCTGTAGTTTTAATTATTGGTGTTACTGTAAAAATTAGTAAGCAGTATTTTATGCTTGCTCTGTTATTGCTGTTGTATCTGCATGTGGCACATGGAGTTGTTGTTTCAATTCTAAGAAAGTTTTCTTGTTTCTTATAATGTGAATTTTCTTATTTTTATTTTTGCATTATTTCTGATACATTTAGCAACTGGAAAAACAGACTGAGTTCAGCACCTTTATATTGAATTAACTGCCAAAGCTTGGAAATAATTTCAAGAGCTTTATCTGGTCATAACAAGAAAGTCTCATTTTAATCAGATGTTCCTCTGACAGATTAAAAAGTCACAGAGGGATTTACGACTCTTCTGTTCGCTGTTTCCTCTGGATGACGCCTGACAATGGAAGTGTTGCTGTTTTACTCTTACAACGTCTCTTTAAAAACGGAATATTTTGGCTTTATTGGGGCACAAATCTCATCGCTTTTTAAAAATCTTGTTACAACGATCTAGTATTTAAATGAGATACTGCTTCTGAATTTATCTCCAAGCTCTGATATTTAAATGATTTTGTACGTTTTAAACCACTATGTGGACATTTTCTGTGCAGGTTAGTGAAAAGAGATGAAAGGAAGATTTTTAAAAAAGATTTTAAAGAATAGTCTGTTAATTTTAGGTCAGTAACTTTCCTATATTTGCCAGCCATGGTCTCTTGTGTTTCCCATTTTGAAGGGTAGGGCAGCAGGATGTTTATTCCTCAGGGAAACACGAAGTGGTGAACTGAGATATTTTCATGAAATGAATAAATTAAAGGTTGAAATGTTTTTCAGTAATTTTGTGCCACTGTAGTGAATTTATTTTAAGGCTGTTTTACACATCGCTACCAGTGGTGCCAATAAATGTGGAAGGTGGAATTTAGATGTTTTTATCTTCAAGGACCTCGTGTTTTCTCCAACACAGGTTTTCTTTCAGTCGCGGCAGTGGATGTTTGAAACAATGGCCTTGCCTGAAGCAGCACTAATTCATAAAAAGAGGCTGATCAAACGTGGAAATGTGCTGCGTCTTCCAGAGCGACACGGTTTTCCACATGTTCATGAATTAGTCATGCGCGCCCACTGAGGTAAACAAATCAGCCCGATGAGCTAAAACTGCAGCCAGAGAGTTCCAGCAGATTGTTCGTTTCTTGTCGACTGACTCCGGATAGACGGCGCCGCCGCGCTGCCTCTGAAGGTCACCGGCGCTCTGAACATCCAGCACACTGGACAGAAAATGAGATTCATTAATAATTATCGGTGCATCGCTCTGGGAATACTGGTGATGTTCCTGAGCAGCAAATATTAATATTTCAGCCTTCGTAGAAAAGCTTTTTAAGCAGTCGCTTAGTTTACCCCGCTCACATGGACTAAAGTTGATCTTCTTCTTTATCTTTTTTAAAGTTATTTTTCCCGTTTTCTTTTTTGCCTGATGTTGATTTGAGAACTCCAAATGTTAGTGAGAAGCTCTGATGAAAGCTGCACTCCAGTCCGCCTCTATTCTCCAGCCTGATGAATAGAAACTAATGGCTTATCTGTGGCAGAAAGAAAGAAAAGGTGAATACACAGCAGGTGGATTCGGTTTCACAGCTGATTATGTGTTCAATCTAGAGCATTTTATGGACGAGTCATTCCAGCCGCGCAGGATGTTGAAATGGAGGGGATTTCAGGGAAGCAGAAGAATCTGAATGCAAGTTAGTGAGAGCTGCCTTTGTGTGTGAAATATGCACTTTTCCCAAACAGTATGAATGAAGTCATTGTGTGGTGAAATGCCTCCTTCAGTAGACACAGAAATCCTTCCTTATTCCTCTGTTGTGCTCTAACAATTTTAACAATTAGACCTTCAACAAGCCACAGCAGTCGCTTCGTTGGCCTGTTGGGTAGATTAGAGAACACCAATTTAGAGTTTTTATGTTAACTCCAAGGGAATAAAAGCAGATTTCTGAGGGCATTGGGACCATAATGAGCCTCTGGAAACTGGGCAGGCGGCAGGAAGAATGTCTAATGAGAGGGAAATGAGTAAAAAGCAGAGTTTGTAAGCAGGAAAAGAGAAGAGAACGTAAAGTCCAGGTCCAGCTTCCAAACTCAGGAGGATACCACCCAGGTTATATGATGTCGCGAAGCCAAGTCAATGCTAACTTTAATTTGCTTCAACTATCGATCTCAAGGTCACGTCAGATGTCTTTGGAACCAGTGGTCTAGTCAAAGCAAATGCTATTTCATGAGAACAGCGGCCTAGAATCAGAAAAAATCTGAAACATTTGAGTTATTGTCTTTGGTTTCAGGTGTTCAAGAAAATGTTATTTAGTCTGACAAATATCTTCCAGAGCCTTCAGAGTATTGAGGTAAAAACCGTTTCAGATCAATCATACCGAGCCTGGCCGTTACCTTCCTACGCCATTCTGCTCGATTCTCATCTCCCTGCAGTTCTCCGTCTGGGATTTCTCCCATTGAATTCCAGATCTCAGGTTGAATTTCAAGCAGGCCAATCAGCGAGCAGGAGCTCCTGAATTGTAGTTCAGGAAGTGAACGAAGCCAGTCGGTGTCGGCCAGACTTTCAAGTATTGAGCGATTAAAGTCGGAGCAAGAGGAATATTTAAGATATTTTACTGCTGGCATAGATGCTGTGGCGTTACTCCCCTCGGGTTGTTGACAGCACGCGCTATTCCTGGTAGGTTTCATCCAACTGGCACATTACATATATCACGGCCAAACGTTAGCGAATGGATCAAATTTCAAACTTCATTGGAGTCCACTCCTTCAGCAAACCATCGATTCTCAACAGCCGATGAAGCAAAGCGTAAAACCAGGGGACAGTTTTTTTTACCAGGCTGGTCAAACAAGAAAACAATCAAAAATCAGACTCAAAATGTAAGGCTTGAGGAAAAAATCTGATTTCTGCCACAAGTGAAACACAAAAGGCAACGAGTTTTCAGTCAGAAACATTTTCATCTCAAATCATTTCCAACATGTTTCCTAAACTCCTTTATTCTAATGTATCAAACTCTTCCTGCATTCATAAAACAGTAATGTTATATATTGTAATTTCATTCAGCTGAACAAAGACCAGTCAGATGTGCCTACTCTGCTCTTTCACCTTGACTTACTTTTGGGTTTACACTTTATTCTGTTATTTCAGACTTTCAGATAAAACTACAACTGGCGGCAGAGAAACAATGAGCCATTGGTGTTTTAATACCCAAATAACAACTAAACATCTTTATTGAGCTCATATATCTACTTATTCAATAATTTAACAGCAAAGGTGTTTTAAATAGAAAATGTTGCTTATTTTTCCATATGATTGTTATTAATTGGGTTTAATTACATACAGACCCTGCAATTAACTGGATGAAATATTTGAACTGAGTCCACCACCAATGGAAATATATTTTTTATTTTAATGTGAGATGAGATCAGTTAATGAAAAGGAAAAATGTTCATATTAATTTGAGAAGATATGAGACTGATTTATGAACATTAATTTCATGTGGCTTTACTTCCAGAATTACAGAGCAGCAGCCACGTTCATAGCAAAGACGCCCAGCTGCCATAACTTTAGGGCTTCTTCTCCAACTTAAAATGGATTATCCAATTAATGTATTTCAGGCTGCATGACAGTATGGAGCAGAGCGACACACTGGTTCAGCCAATTTAGGACACCGCTTGAGATGTAACTCAGAAACTGGAAATAGAATCCTGACTAACCACCGGCCTTTTTCTGGCTTTGATTTTGTGTGCAGCCTGTCACATAAATTACATTTTTAAATATAGATTTTTATATTTCCTTCCCGAACGAATTAGTAATTATTAAAAGGCAGAGCCACAAACATGTCAAACAGTGTTATAAACGGAGAGATGGTTAACTGAGACGTTGCACCACTCTCCATGAGCCCATGGCGAACTGATTGCTCCTGACCCCATCGCTGCTCTCTGATGTTTATGAATACAAATAAGGTGGATGTCACTGCTGAGCTTTCTTCTGTCTGGGGTAACTTTTCTTTTAAGCTTAAAGTAGAAGAAAATCAAAATGAGTCATTTCCACAATATCCCTGTTTGACGTCGGTGTTTTGACTTTCCAGATGTCATTATGCATCCTGTTCAAAATCACTCACAAATTTTTACACATTTTGACCAGATGAAATTCTGGGGATTTCATCTAATAGATCAACACAAATTAAAATTTTAGAAAGCTTGAAATCATTAGCAAGCATTCCTTCTTATTGCATTCAGACGCCCTTGATACCCCTAAATAAAACTAATTTCCTTCAAAAGTCACGTCATTAATGACTACAGTCCACCTGAGTGTAATTTCACCTCAGTACGCTGTGGTGTGGTTGGATTACAGTAAACTCTGACTAAAGAACAAGTCAATACCTATAATGCATGATGCTAACAGATACTGTATTCCAACCATTTTTCTCCGTAAAAGAGAAATTACAAGTCTCTGGTGACAAGTTGCCAGCCCATCCAAGGCTAACACTAGGTTACCCAATGCTAATGCTAACCTATCCATGCTAACAGCCAGCAGAGGAAGATGATAGTCCAATGAGTGACCAGCATAGGCATGCTAGTCAGTAGCTTCTCCAAAGCTAATGCAAGTCTATCATCAGATCAGCAGCTAGAACTTGTTGTTTAGCTGTTTCTCTCCTGGATGGAGACAAAGAGGCTCCTGGTGGCATTAAGGCTTTACGTTTCATTAAACATGTAAAGGATCCCTGGATCAGTGCTTCTGTTTTTGTGCTCTGTTGTCTCAAATCTCCAGTCAGTAACAGCAGATGGCAAATACAAATACAGAAGGTATTTAATGGCTAAAAAAGTGGATTCTGTATCATATGTTTCCTTTAAAAATGCCAATTGCTTTGATTTAGCATGTGAATGCTAGCATACTAGTTTAGTTGATTCATCTAGGAGGAATAATTTAAAACACTGGCATGCGCAATATTTTGCAAGGATGATTAAAACGTCATGATTCCTTACAGATTTATTTTGGTTTTACTTTTTTGTTCCACTTGAAAGTTTATGTCATCAAATTAGTTGATGATCTAAAACATCTGACAGCACGCAAAGATAACTTTGGTAAATCCAAAAAACAGATTTCAACTTTGTTTGCTTCAGGAAAAAGCTTTCCGAATCAAACTGGCTTTTGTTAAAACTAGACGCTTCCATTGTTATTAATAAATGAACTCCATCACTGTAAAAAAACAGATGCCTAATAAACGTTTTCCCAACATAGACGAGCAACGTTCAAAACAAAAAACCTTCCATCAAGATGACAGAAAGTGTAAAGCAGAGGAAGGAAGCATCAGTCAAAGCGGCCTGTGCTGCGGTGGATGAGTCTGCTGCTGCTGCAGGTGAAACTGGCACTAATTGATGATTTTGCTGCTGACCAAAGCAACAGGATGAATACAAAGCTACTCTGGAGCTCCCATTCTAACAGAGGCGTTTAAGCCTGCTGGCCACAGTCTCAGCACAACAAATATGACCAGAAACAAACTGAAGCAGCTGAAATGTTCAGGTTAAAACGCTGAAACAACACAGACTGGCTAAATAAACTATCTGGCTCAAATTCAGGCTGGCAGTAAAGAAAACACCAACAAAAAGCAGAGGCTGGGTATGGAAACTTGGAAAATGGAGAAGAAAGATGTTTATGTTTCTGCGTTTGACAGACTCTTTTATAAAAAAGGACTCACAAATAAGGATATGAAAATATTTCAGGGTTCAGAAAGTCAATGATACAAAAACGGTATTTCATGGCGTTTATGCAAAGCGTCCATAAAGTTACCCAGAAGGAGGAGTGAAAATTAAATGAAACTACACATGGTGAAAGGTCATGTAACTATATTGCAATGATTGCAGTATGAGATGAAAAGCTGGCAGGATGGAAACATCGATGCTGCAGAGTCAGTAAGATGAAACTGGATGGAACCAATCAGAATCAGTGTTGGCCTTAGTTCTTGGTAAAATGCCTCAACATTTTACCAAGAGTTCAGTTTATTACTACATCAATAAACTGAAGTGAATTGATTTGAGTTGATCTGGATGTGAACCTAATGATATCCAAACAGAGATTTTCTTCTTGGTGCTCGACAGTCTAAAGTTTTCTGTGCTTTACTGAGACAAAAAGCCTGAGGAGAAAACAAACAAACATAAAAGCATAAAACTCCAAACACTCAAACGTTTACTGTGCATCGATGTGTAATAAAGACCAATCATGACTTCAGGAAGCTAAAAGGCTCTCAGTGCAGCTTATCTTAGAGTTTGAAGCCAGAGGCAGCTTCCCTGGCCTTATTTCTGACACACAGGAGCGTCGTGGCTTCCTGGTCTGTATTCACACAAATCATTCCGCTCACTTCTGCATATCTCCTTCTTCAACATCCTCAGAAATCCATTTTTGCAATCGGCAGAACATCGATTCCCTGTGAATGGATGGCAAGTCCAGACGGGCACATGAGATGACTCTGTGTGAAATAGTTAACGCAGGACACACACACACACACACACACACACACACACACACACACACACACACACACACACACACCCCAGTAAGCACCAGTTCTGGTTAATAAGCCTGTGAGGGTAATGTGAGCTCTGTCCATCGCAGCAACATAAATCAGTGAAATGTGTCTGCTTATTGTGATGCCTCATGTGGAGAGGAAGCTCTTCTCATCTCTAACGTCTTTGATTCGACGGCTTCAAGTGATCAGAGCTGAAAGAAAACAGAGGAACTGAAAGGTTGTTTCATACTTAATATGCACGAGAATCAAGATGAAATGAGATGCAGCATGCCTTTTACATTCATATATATTTACATCAGCAGATGTTTTAGTAGTCGGTACATTTGTATCGTACAGCTAAGAGGTTCAACCTGACACCAGGATGGGAATCTGGACCCAGAGATCCGATGTAGTTCTGATTCTGCTCAGTGAGATGATAAAATACTGGAGTATGAACAACTGTTTCAGTTGTTTTTTATCTTTATGTTTCTGTTCATGACTGTCTCGACATGCTAACTGCTCAATATCCAGGTGATATTTCACAGTGACGTCCTAGATGACACCATCAGGTGTTCGTTAGCTCTGCTAATCCCCCTCCTTTGCTTGTGCTGCCCTTCTTCCCCTCCCCTTCTATATTTCTGCCTGGCTGTTCGGTTACAAGCCGAGTAGAGAGATGTTGGAGTCTGGGATGCACAACATCCAAAACTATAAGGAATAATCAATCAGTTATTAATAAATTAACCAAAACAATTATAACAAAGTCTCCAAAAAAAAAGAAACTCATAACTACAGTAATCATGCTCCTATTAACATGACAACCACAAACTACCATGTAGTAAATGTTGTTTATGTTGCGTGTCAGAGCAACCCAGAGCATTGCATTTTGGGAAGTTACTGGAAAATACATTTTTGAAAAACGGTTAAATAAATAGGAATCTGAAAATGGGTGGGCATTTTTAAATTTTCCCTTATCAGGTAATTTCTGAAGGCAGCTGGATTTATTTAATGGTGTTGACGCAATGTGTGCATTATAATAATGCACACCATCAGATATGTATTTTATTGTGAAAACAATAAAAGTGCTACATGTTGAAGAAGCAGGTTCTGAGACCTACAGACTCTTGAAGGGATGAACAATTTCAGCTGAAGAGCTTCTAACCAGTAAACCTAATCTGAGAGTTATGGCAGGTATTTGTATGCATCATGGTATGGAGCAAAGCTAAATACTGTTTTTAAATTTGTTGCAGTTTCTGTGCAGATTTCCCTCCGGTGAAGGTAATCACGTTTCCCTCCCTGACGGCTCCCTCCGTGGCTCAGGGTGGGAAGCAGGCAGCTGCAGCAGCTCTGTGGCCGTTTGAACGTCGCGTTTTGCGACAGACGCTCATCAACATTCGCTGCTAACCTCCGGTGATTAGACACGCAGAGCTGCAGGGTCTCTAAGAGATGAACTTTCATTGTTTCCGCTGGCTTTTTGTGCTGGATAAATACATGATGTCCATTTTCTGGCCTAATTCAGGAAGCAGTGGCAGCCGGCTGCCCTGCAGCTGCATCAAACCAACCATCCTGCAGGCGAGGCAGAGAAAAGCTCCTTAAACACCTAATTACTCTTTAATAACTGCATAATATGTTGCACTTAATTGGAAACATATTAATTTGTGGGAATGATCAAAGGCCTTTGGCTGCTGGAGGTTGTGATCAAGTGGGCATAAAATGATCAAAGCCAGGCTGTGGATTTAAAATGCATAATATTACAAACAAGCAAAAGAAATGAAATATTACCTTGCATGTAATAGAAATATGTAGCATTTTCCATGAAAAAGAAGAGATGAGTTTCATCATTAGGCTCAGAATACATGAGTACATCTTTCTATATATACATAACGTCAAAAGCAACTGAAGTGAATTTATTTATGTTATTCCTACATTTAATGGTTTGGCTTACAGATACTGTCTTATAAAATAAAATATGACATCACACCAATAGATTGGATTCATAAATTTGGATTTAAAATATGTCAAACTGTTCAGTGTTTGGTCTGGGCTCCTTTAGCTTGAATCGCTGCAGCACAGAGGAGATCCGCCTCACCTGATTGGACGACCGCACCTGATTGGACGAACCAAATCAACTCCAACATGATTGGACACGCGTGTCATCGTAGGCGTTTCTGGACGACCGCACCTGATTGGACGAAATGAACGTTTGTCATTTAACTTTCTTTATTTTTTTAATATGTCTGCCATCTCTGGCATCAACTTTCTTTTATTTATTTCATTTCACCAGTTTGCTTCAAACCCGGGATATCAGGAGACTTGTTAATAAATCAGTGAAACTGGGGGCGTACCCATTACTCTTAGCAGAGAACTTCCTGTTGCATTTCAAAATAAGAGTATCAACATTAACTAACAGTAGGGATTTTACTGAGATGCTCAGAAGTGGGGAGGGTTAAAAGTTGACACTTTACCATTACATTAAAAAAGAAAATGTTAGGATCTGTTGTTCTGTGTTATTATTTTGCGTCTCTTACTTCTTCCTGTTGGTTCTGCCTCTCTCTCTCTCTCTCTCTCTCTCTCTCTCTAACCTGCAGTCAGTTAGCCAATCAGCCCACTTCTTTTGTTCAGCATTCAACCCCAACCCTCCCAGTACTTTAGCACGTCTTTCTCAGTCACTCCTTGCTGGATCCTTTCGTTTCTTCCCCGGTTTCTCTGCTGTCTTCCTGTGTCTCCCTTCTTGCTTTTCCTCGTGGGTCACTTCTGTTCCACTCTGGCTTCCTGTATTTTTGGAAGTTTTGTTCTTTATGTTTTCATAAAATCTGCAACACAACATTACATCTCAAGCCTGGTCGATCTTCAAACACTCAACAAGACAAAAAAATCTGTTTTGGTTACTGAAATAATGTAAAACTGAGTTTTTACCTGAGTTTTTCCTTCACTTAACTTCCCATCAATATGCTTGAATGCAGAACTCAGCTTCTTGTCTTATTGACACTTTCTGACTGGACGGAGGATGTCGATATGAACTGAAGCCATAATGTTGTGCTGCAGGATAGAACAGATATGAGAAACATTCCTGATTAAAAATATTAAGTTTAATGTGAAATAAAAATGTTCTGATTAAGTGAATTTAAAAATTTCATTCACTGTGAACAAAATAGACTAGAAAATAAAGACTAGAAATATATCAGTATGTATAATTTTATCTTTTAATATATATTGAAATAAATAACCAAATCTTCACTCAGGTTTTTAAAAATCTAAACATTCCTATTATTTCATTTGTAAAAATGAGGAGATCTACTTCCTCAGGAGGAAGGTTAAAAAGCTGCAACAGGGGAGACAAATAAATAATTAGAACAATTGCCAAAAACAGCTCTCCTAAAATGTGAAGGAAGGAAAGTGAGGCAGAGAAAATCTGAGAGTTTTAATGCAGCTGGACCATAAGGTGGGAAATAACAGACAGACAGACAGAGCAACATTGTTCTCCATCTCAGAGTGGATGCAGCTCCTCCCTCTGCGCGCGGGGCTTCATTTCGTCAAATCCTTCAACTTGGACCACTTAGGCTCAGTCGCACTTTGGACTCCACCGCATTTGGCTCCAACGCCGCAACTTGCAGCAGTTTCTCTTCCACATCGAGCTCAGAACCTCCCGGAGAGGCAGACAGACTCCCAGCATCCGCTGCATCCTGTTCTTCCCCCAGCGATGGAGACGGAGGTCAGGTTCTGCCCAAAGTGGCACGGCGCGCTCCGGTTCGGGCTCTTCTTCCTCCTGCGCGGCTTGGTCGGCGTCGCCGAGGCTGAGATAACCTGCAGGTCATGCCGGGATGGGAATATGTGGTACGGCGCGCAGGAATTACTGCTGAAGGTTGAAACAAGTGGTCCCGCTGCCGGGGTAATGGGGGAAGTTTTGGGGAGCGGAGACCGGACCGGAAGGGTCCCCTGCGAGCCGGGCCCCGCTGGTTGCGCTCCGGACCGGGGGCAGCAGGCGCAGCTGAGGCGGGAGCGGATTACAGACAGCGGGAAAGTTTCCCAACACAGGGACGGTGTTGGTTCGACTCCACGGCGCTTCAGGAGGGACAGTGGCGGGGATGCAGTCAGCTCAGCCCCGGCAGAGGGAGCGGCGGCGGCGGCGGGGCGCAGAGCGGCGCGCTGGAGCGGAGAGGAGCGCAGAGCGGCCGGCGCGCGGCAGGACGACTTAAAGCTCAACAGCTCCACGTTCGCCCTGACCGGGGACTCATCCCACAACCAGGCCATGGTGCACTGGTCCGGCCAGAACAGCAGCGTAAGTCACACACCTGCTCTGGTTGACGTGCGTGTGCGTGAGAGCGTGTGAGTCCAGCGGAGAAACTCAACTTCTTGAATTAAAATGTCGCGTCTTAGTGAGGACATCAGCTGCCTGACTGATCATTAGTCAGGATGAAATCTGGACGCTTGTGAGCAGCTGATCCCTGAACTCCTGCATGCTGAGCCGAGCTGAGGCTGATGTGAGGATAAAACTGAGGCTGGAGCTGCAGGCGGGATTTTCAGGTCACTGCAGGTTGTGGGAGAGGTGAGGCTTTCATCCGCAGCAGCTTCTCCTCTTCAGAGCCAGAGGCAGCAAAGTTTCTGACGGCCGCTGGACGTCACGTCTGTAGGTCAGAGGTCAAATTCTACCTTTAGGACTATTGTGAGAGCTAGAATCCAAATGAAAAATGAAAGAGATTCCTACCAAAAGCTCTAGTTGATGAACATTTTTGAATTATTGATCAGAATTTTGCTCGGCTTCTCATTTTTTTATTTAGAAATATTCACAGTTAAAAATATTTTTCAGACTTTTTTCTGAAATTTACAGATAAAAAAAATTAATTAGAAATTTAAAATATATTTTTGAATAGTCTCTAAAACAGGAAAACAATTTAAAAAGCTAAAGCTTATGTCTTCTTCAGCGTTCTGTAGTTAATCACATTTTAGTCAAAAACACACATACACACACACACACACACACACACATATATACAGTATATATATAAATGTGTGAATATTTTTAACTCATTAAAATATCTGCAGTTGAGTGATGGTACCAAAGTCATGTTAGGTTCTGGTTTCGAGGCCGAAGCGAAGCCAGGCGTCTGAAGCTGATATAAAATCTCTTCTGTTCTGTTTCCCTCACAGCTTCAGTCTTTTCTCTGCTCTGCTGTGTAAAGCAGGTCAGACGTACAAACTGGCCTTTGTGCTTTATTTTTGTTCCCTCTTCAGAGATGAGAAATGAAGTGAGAGGAGGGAAAAAGTTATGCCTGCTCTGAAACCTTTTTAGGATGACCTTCTCTTCCAAAGGCATCAACTTAATGAGACGAACTGGAATAAAAACAATGTGAGGAAACGAAACCAACTGTGAGACGAATTTATGTCCATCGTTTAAATAAAAGTCTTCTCATTATTTGACTGGACAGAATGACTGTTGAGTAAAGTATACCACTACCAAGCAGATAGTCAACATATGAATAGGAATATCAAATATGCAGAAACAAATATCAATTATACAAAAATATATAGGATGAAAGCTTAAAAATCTTATTTCAAAAATAGCTAAACTATGCATGTTCATAAACAGACAGAAAAAACAATTTCAACTATTTGATTGCAATAATATTTGTACCATTTAAATAACTAATTTGAATGATTGAATGTGAAATTAAAGCTGGTTAATAAAGTAACTCTTTTACTCTGTGAAGGCATAAAATAAGATCTTTTCACAAACTGAGTAGAAATTGTTCCCTGAGTTACACAGAACAATTCCAGAGTATTAAAAATTTAAATGATTTACTTATAAATAATGTAACTACAGTGTACAATCAGAATAAAAAATACTTTGGATTCATTCTGACCTGCAGATTTATGAATCTTTGATTTTCATAAATCGATCCCATTCAGGGATGAGTTGTGATTCTGTGTTGAATTTTCATATCAACTTTGATGCCAAGGTTTAAATTGTCTTTGATTAGTAATGATGAATCAGATAATGTAGCATTGGATCATCTGAGTAGGTTACTGTAACATTTTCCAACATTGTCATTGGTTAAAAAAGGGACTGGGCCAAATTCTCTACCAAGTGGAACATCTTTAATAATCCATAAAACCTCAGAGGAACAAATCTGAACATCTCAATATGTGGGTATTATGTATTTCCCATAAGGCCATTTTGTAGCACAATTAAGTAACAACATTACCTCCAGTTGTTATGAAACTGTTTGCATATCAAACACAACTCCAGAGAAATTTGACTTTGCATCTGATGCCTTAAAATTGGCCACTGTCTCTTTAAGAACCTCCTACACTTTCTGCCACGCCCCCTTCAGCACTTCATCACAGCAATGCTTTTCCATGATGTAATCTACAGCGTTCTTAGGAGTTCAGCAGACTCACCTCCATCAGGTGTTTGGTGATTGCTGCTGCCGCTAGTCTGATGGAGCGCTGTGGGGGCGGAGCTCTGCAGGAAGAGGTAAAGCATGAAGGCGCCTCTGAATGGCTGAAACAGGAAGTCCAAGGATTTGTCAAACATTATTAAATGAGTTAAAGCAACACTCCAGGTATGTTTTTATGAGGAAATTATTCAACAATTTGTTTTGTTAGCTAACAGTTGGACTTTGTGGAGCATGAAATAACTCAGAATTTACTGAAGGACCTTCAACAGTTGAAGTTGAAAAACTAATTAGTCAAATTGTTTTGAATTTGGAGGCAGTGAAATGGGAGAAATCCGCCCGTCTTGTTGCTTCGGTTTTATTGTGAACTAAAAAATAAAATTGCTGCAGCTTCAGAACGAAACTGATTAAACAGTCAACATCACATTTTTCTCTTTTTAGTTCCATCAATATTTTTTCTTGTGCACAAATCTGAAAGCAGCCATACAGTTAGATCTGTTTGGCAAAACAATAATTAGCTGTTGTTCCTCGACTTGGACAGATGAAATAACAGGAAAGACCCGACATGAAGTGTGCGGCTGTAGCTGTAATGGGTAAACAGCCGTGTTGGTATAAACAACGTGGCGCGGCGCTGAAGTGAGAGCGATGCAGATGAGGGCCGCCATGCTCTTAATATTTAACCTCCCAAGCGTTTACAAAGCTCTCGTCTCTGAGCCGACCCACGTCACTGCAAGCCTGTTTGGTCTCATGTAATTATGACTCATGAAAGATTGGCCACAGGAGTGAAATCAGCTGCGTACCGTGAACAGACAGAAACAGAAGCATTGTGAGCAGAAATACGCACCAGAGCTGCTGAATGGAGAATTCTGCTTTCAGTAAATCACAGCAATATGACAATTTAATAGGATTTGGCCTGTCAGCCCTGCTCTGCCTTTTTTATCTTCATTTATGTTTGGCTAGGAGTGCTGTTTTAAAATGCTGTTGCTTTTCGCTCTCCACAGCTTATTCAAGGTATGTCATGTGTTTACAATCAGAGTTTTATGCTCTAAGTCACAGCTGTTGTATTTAAAGAGCATGTTAATAATTTTATTTCTTTTGTTTAATGGTGCTTGCGTTCTCTGTGACGTCGGTAAAGTGTGACACGGTGCAGAGGAACAATCCAGGATCTGCCATGAACCCGTTGTGTTGCCGTGTAGGTGGACAGCGCAGCGTCGCAGGACGGAGAGGAAACATCCAGAGATTACGACCCGGTTCTGCAGAATGTGTTTCTAGAATCAAGAAGACTCGTTAATTGTCAGATCTGAGCCGTTTGGTGAATCTTTTTAAATCAGAGAAAAGATGGAAAATAGTGTGATTTACTGCAGAAGTGTTGTCAGGTAACAGATTCATACAGTTTTGCAGTGAGAACTTATAAAATTGGTTTATTTATTTATACAGTGGCGGTCAGAAGTTTACATACACTCATCAGTGGCATCTGTTTTCTCAGACGTGGCTCTGAACAGGTTTCTGGGTTCGTTCTGCCTGGTTGTTTGACTCTCCAAACATAAATCTGCTCCAAGATGCCAAATAACGCAGTTTTTGTCTCTTCAGCCATTTGTGACTGGCCATGAGAACCAGGTCTCTCAGAAGTGTTTTCAGTTATTTACAGATTAGGAGAGTTTGGATTCTAAACTTTTTAATGATGTCAAACACAGAATTACAAAACTATTTAAAGACCAGTTGAATGTTGGGACTCTGCAAACAAGATTAGTGAGAAAACAGACCTTAAAGTTTCCAAAGAATTCTCCCTGATGTTCATGTACGTTACATCGCATTAATCCCAGCATCCACTGTCAACTGGTTGGACTGGGAAGATGTTCGGCTGCCAGTTTCAGCTTCAGGGTGATCATATTGGGGGCTAAATATGACTTCATCAGGCATCGCTGCAGCAGATTCTACTTTAAAACAAGTTCTAGTTCTATTTTGTTCCTGAATATCCTAACCAGGAAGTGTATGGAAATATTTACCTCCTTTAAAGCCTAAATCAGACAAAAAACAGGCAAATGCAACCAAAACTGTTAATCAGAACAAAAATAAAACAGATTTCCAACAAAAGCAACTCTTGGATCTCCACTACATTAAATGTGGCAGAAAAGCAGAATAGAGCAACCAGAGGAGCGCCACTGAGTCCAGTGATGTTCGCGGCTTGTGGAGCCCAGCAGCTTCCTGTGCTGCTTTTACTCCTCATAGTTTAAAATAAGCAGCATGAAAGCTGGAAATGGTAACCAAAAAAATACAAAATTTTGTCTTTTTCCTGCTGATGAAACAGAGAGAGAGAAACGAGGCTAATGGAACAAATATCTGCTGCCTTCATGTTCCTGGCAGGAGCGTCGTGGAAAAAAAGGTTACAGGTAAAGAGCACTCTCATCCAGGGAGCTGTGGCATATTGCTCAGATGGATGTAAGACATGCAGGGGACCGCATTATTTACATTATGAAATGTCAGGCATTAAGTACTTCAGCCTGTCACTCAGAAGGATTGGGACTGACATATCGTCTGTCAGGAGAAGTTTCAGCTCCTGCAGACATGCAGCAACCTGCACTGGAAGGAGTCCGATAGAAGCAATTAGAAGCAGAGATATCAGAAAATGATGCTCAGTGGCAGCAGCGCGGCGCCTGGATTTCTAATGCACAAACACGCAAAATATCAAAAGAGTTTGTGACAGATTAATGAGGTGTCGGTCACATGACAGCCTGCGAAGGGGTGCGAGGAACTCACTCACATATGCTGCCTCAGTCACAGTCTCACACGTCTCTCTACTCTGGTGAGGGAATCTATATTTGCATCCCCACAACCATGGCAACAGCCCGCTTCCTCCAAACCCCAGTTTTTTGTTCAGTTTTATCACCGCTCTGGGAAAAGTGATCATAATCCGTTCTTTAGCTGACTGTAGCGGCTGAGTTCAGTTTGTCTGAACGGAGATAAAACTGATTTACATTACAATGAATCCAAGTATTAACAGGAAAGTTTCACTGAGAAGCTGCTATAAAAAGATCATATTCCTTAGAAAAATATTTTTTATATGTCATTTTATTAAGCTGTGCATATTTATCAAATTTTTCACAATTTTTTAGTTGATTTATTTCTAGCAGGTTTTTACCCTCAGTAGGTTCAGAAAGCCGAGTCATGTGACAGAGATGCAGCAAAGGATTGTGGGGAATCTAACTGAAGCAGAGAAGCAGTGGTTTAGTCAGAGGTGTGGTCATTTTTAAAATATATATATAATATTGGTTATCGGCCATAACAGAATTATTAAAAACAGATATGAATGGCCACATTTTGTCTGTGGTGAATCTGTATTATTAATGTATATTTGGTGTCTGAAGTGTTAAAATATGCAGTTTTAAGTGTTTGCATGCAGCTGTGGTCCCAAACCCCTGCAGGGAAGTCTGGCTGCTCAAACGTAAAATGTTTGAACTAGAAGTTTGAATCATTTTTGTGCTGCGTTTTACACACGGCTCGTTTCAGCCTGATGTATTTTCTCCACTGTCGCCTTGTACTTGCTGAGGATCAGGGATTGGTGCAAAGTGACTGACCCAGTAAAATGAGCTGCTCTGATAGTTCAACCAGCTGAGTCCTGAATCTGACTGCGTGTTTTATTCGGTTTGGGTTTGATTTAAATCTGACCACATTTTGATGAAGCTCAATGAGTCAGAATATGTTTTAATGGTACTTGTGCAGCACTAAGTCTGAGGACTCTGAAGCGCTTCACACTCCAATCAGTCACACACACATTCACACACTGATGGCAGTGAGCTACATCGTAGCCACAGCTGCCCGGGGCAGCCTGACAGAGTGAGGCTACCATCCCATCTGGTCCGGTAACCTGCAGGCTGCCGGTTCAAAGCCTCCTGAGCTGCTGCTGCTCCTGCAACTGCCAGGGCAGAAACTTCATCAGCATCAAGTAGCTTTCTGCCTGAGTGGATCTGGTTTTGAGGTTTTGTAAAGGGACTGCAGATGACCAGTTAATCTGGTTTGACATCATGGCTAAAATCAAGATCTATTTGGTGTTAAAGTCAGAGTCTAGTTGATGTCTGAATTGAGTTTTGCTGTTTAATAGAGCACTGCACTGTTTCTATTTTAGCTTGAATAAGTAATAACATCAGCTCAATCTGATCTTTACTCTGCTACAAGCTGCACCCATTAAACAGCAGAGCCTCCTAAACATCTATTTCCTTTTGTTTTTGCACATTTATTACAGATTGTTTGTCATTTTGTCATCATCTGTAACGAGTTTTACTGTCACTGAGGCGACTTTACTGCCGCAGCATAAACTATATCCAAACTATTGGATATAGTTTTTCCATATCCAATAGCAAATATCCAATTTCCAATATCACACCTAAACTATAATCAGGTTTTAAAACCAGCAAATTAAGTTCAGTCACTGTAAATTTGGCTATTTATGGAAATCAATATCGTCTTTGTCTGAACTTTATATGACCTTTTCTAGTCATGTTAAACCAGGGGTCTCAAACTCCAGTCCTGGAGGGCTGCAGTCCTGCAGGTTTTAGATGAGCCACAGCTACAAAACACAGGAATGAAACGGCTTCATCACCTCCTCCTGGTGTGGATCAGTTCTCCACAGCCTTAACGACCTGATTATTCTGTTCAGGTGCTGCAGCAGAGGCTCATCTAAAAGTTCCAGGACTGCGGCCCTCCAGGACTGGAGTTTGAGACCCCTGTGTTAAATGAATCAGAACAAATCAATATGTCAGTTTGATGGGAAATTGGAAAAAAAAAGTCTTAGTTAATGGATTTTTTTGAACCAACCAGCTGATTGAACCTGAATGATCATTTAGACCCAAACTAGGAGGTGGAAACATGACAGCAGCAGAACTCTGGAAGAACTGATTACATTTGCACAAAGTTATTCAATATTTGTTTGTAGGGATGTTTTTATGATCCATCATTTCTCTCATGAATTCTGTGCCTCACAGGATGAATCTGTCATGGCTGCACTTTGTTTCTGGACCCGTTTGTTGTGTTTCTGGACACAAATGAGTCCATCGAGGAGGTTTGAGGAAAGTTGGGTCCATCCTGCCTCCTACAGGAGAGATGAGAGGCAAACCGGGTGCTGAGCGGAGAATACTGTCTCCATCCAGACTTAGAAAGGTCCAGAAGAGCCTCTGAGGACAGAAATGTTTTATTTTCTTCCTGGACCCGTCAGCCAGATCTCTGTGTTAATGAGTTCATCTGGATAGAAACTGTTTCCCCGTGTGGAGCTGAAGTGAAATGTGCTCATAACTTTAAGCCTTTTTGTTGTCATTTATGAAATGGAGAAGATCCAAATGCAGAGTCACACTCAGGAGCCACACCGGTAGAAACCAGCAGGTACCTGAGATCATTTGAAATGCAGAGCAGGAAGTGTTTCCCAGCAGGAAATCCAGAAACATGAGCTCAGACAAAAAGACTGCAGAGAACCGAGAACAATCAGTTCTTAGATAATGATTACAGCCGAGAAAACCAGCAGCAGTTTCAGCTGCTTTAATATTACACATTAACACAAGAATAGGAAGAAATATGACGCAGAAGAGGGCAGGTTCAGAACAGACGCGCAAGTCAAGCAGCGTAGAACACAGAGGAGA